>NW_026068362.1:132174-150199 GCF_014885135.2 Alexandromys fortis
TTTCCACAGGGCAAGGAACCCTGACTGCCCCTCAGACTGGAGAGGGAGGGGGAGAGGAGTGGGGGGGAGGGGGAGAGGAGAGGGAGGAGGGGGGAAAAGGGAGACGGGGAGGGAAATGGGAGGCAGGGAGGAGGCGGAAATCTTTTTTTTTCAATAAAAAAATTATATTAAAAAAAAAACTTAAATTATCAAAAAACGTGGATGATAATTTAAATTTTATAAACTCATAAGAAGAAATATTATGCATATGCATATTTATAAACATTAGAGTTATAAAAAATCCTAAAGATGAAAAAGTACATTTGAAACTCAATGCCATGAAAATTATGAAGGTATATTGTTATATTACTATATTTGTGAAATTTCTGTGACTTCGTGGAAATCAATAAATAAGTTGCTTTTGAGAAAGGCAGAATAAAGATCAAAGAAGGATAATTTCATACAGAAAGTATTTGAAAAGAAATAAGAAAATATGGTGGTTTAAGAGAAACTTCCACCATATGCTAAAGTGTTTGAACACTTTCTCCCCAGATAGTGGTGTTCTTTGTGCAATGATGGAACCACCAGGAAGTACAGTCTCAATAGAGGAACAATATCACTGGGGACAGGGCTGAACTTTTCTTTAAAGATGTGATCTGTCAGCTTTCTGTTAACTGCATCTGCTATCATGAAGTCCCTACCCCTCATTATGGATTCTCCTCCTGGAATCGTAAGTCCAAATAAATTCTTTATTATATAAATTTTCATGGACGAGTCTCAACAAAAATACCACTTGCCAGGGTAGAGGCATGAGGATTTAGAAATATTAGTAAAAAATATGAAGTCATGAACATAATAAGACAGAAAAACATAGAATAGTATCAGGAGGGAGTTCCAGTGAATATTGAAATTGCCTGCATATAATTTACAATTGCTTATAATACCCCTGACACAAAAGTAGGAGTAAGACAAAAATCTGCATTAAACAAGGAAATGAACATATCAGTTGAATGTCACGGCTTCATCTATAGTTAAACATTCTGTAGATTGAACAAAGCAAATCAAGCACATACTCTTGACCAAAAAATTCTGTAAGCAAACCACTCCCTGTGTGGAATCCAGTGTTATCTCCTTAATGGAACTGGAACCTTCTTTGTATCTTTAGACTTTTGTTTGAGGTAGAAACATATCTCTATTACTGGAGGACAAGGTCTGGGTATTAGCCACACCTGTTGACAATAACTTTGAGAGAGCAGAACTCTCTGATCTAAATCTAGGTGGTAACTTTGTCTGAGGTAGAAACCCAATAATCTTAAAGGAATAGAGGTAAGTTCCAACTCTCTGACTTTTGGTCAAGGTAGAAATAGGCTCACATTTTGGGGCCTTCACAATTCTTCCCTTTTTATTAATTTTAATAAAGCCTGTGATTCTATAACAAGACAGATGATTGTTTCTGCCTTAGGTGAACACTTTCTCATTTCCCAGACTTACCCATCTTCAGTACGTGCATTCCAATCCTACATGCCCATGTCTTAGATGCCTGGGGGTGGGTAAAAAGGTTCAAACCCATTTTTGTCTGCCAATCTCTGTAAGCATAGAGTTAAGAAAAAAAGTACCTCTGAGCTCTGTCTCTGAGCCAAGTTTCTATCAAGAGAGTTCATCAGTAATTAGCTGATGGTAAGCAAACAAGTACTACTTTATGCTATGTATAGTTCTGTGGCTATAGTATCTCCTATTTAAAGGGGTGGAGGATCACCAGGGTTAGGAATGCCCCTTTTGCCCTTTGAGTTGGTCTAGAGTATTTCTTAACAGTATTCAGCTGTATCAAAATCTAAATTCGTCTTATCAAACGTCAAATTCAAGAATTCATTGGCAATGCCAAACTTTTCATAGAAAAGTTCTAATCTTTTTCTAATCACTAACAACATGTAATGAACTAAAGCATTAACAGGGCAATAACATTACACAGTTTAACCAGTCAATACCATAACACTTTTTGTTAAATCACAATTCTCTTAAATCCATTCTAACCAAAAGACCAGAAAAGGTTTCTGTAATGGGTGAGAGTCCAATAGCAATGCTGCTTTTAAGCAATTGTCCTACTCTCTGAGTAACAAAAAAAAAAAAAAAAAAAAAAAAAAAAAACCTTAGTCTAAACTCCTCATATTTGAAGAAGGGCTTCATTAACTCCTTGTAACGATTTTTGTCCCTTGAGGGGAAAATTGATGTCTGAATTCTCAGGTTCTCTCAACATTTCAACAGCAGACTGAATACCTCACTGGCAATCTGAGGTCTGTATGTGAAAGTATAAAACAGTGTAATGTTCAGTCTGTGTTTCTGGCCTGGTTCCAAAATGAATAAGACTCACTAAATCTGGAAGTTTGCACAGCACGTCCATCACGAGGCTGGGAATCATCATTACTACAACCTTCTTTCCCTTCTCAGCTTGATGTAGTAATTCAGAAACACTGGTTCAGGTACCCCTTTCCTCTGCCTGCAGCAAGGTAGTTTGAGGACGTGAGGATCATGGATTTGGGAACCTTTTTTCACTTTTTCTATGAAGTCATCAGCAGCTGCAATGTCATCAGGGCTGGCATTTCTCTGCTGGACACATCAGACCAGATGTTCTGGAAGCCATCTGGCTTGATTCCCATCCTGTGAAAAAACACAGACATACCCTGAACCCATATTAACACAGGGTCTTGTCTTTTCCATAATCCACTGCAAGGGTCTCTCCACCATTCTTTAGCAAAGGTTGTCTTGTTGCCACCATGCCAAAATCTATCTGCAGCAAATTGCTCATGGACATCCATGTTCAAGGAGATTAGAATAAAAAGTGCACATCTAAAGGCATTATGTGGCATTTGAGGATGTAATTCTCTTGTTGTTATCTTTTGAAGTTGTGTATTCAAGAAGCCATGGTCACACTTCACAATTCCTTGTCAGAGGATTATAATTAATACTTTGCTAATGGTGTTTTATCACAGCAACCAGAAAGATAATACACAAGTTAATACCATAGAGTGATTTGTTGCTATAAAGAAACAACGTGTTGATTTCAGAGGAATGTGGAAGACTTTGGAAACTTGAACTAGAGTCCTATAAGAAAAGTATCACAGATCATTCTAGTGGGATTCAGGAATACAGTAGTGATGAAAGTATTGCTTATTATAAAGGCCTGGCTCAGGAGATTTCTGAGATGGACAATATTTACTTTGTAGAATCTATTCCTGTGGTACTTTGACAAAAAAAAAAAATAAGGCTCTGTTCTGCCCTTGAATAAGAATTTGGCTGAGACTAAGTTAAAAAGTAATAGACTAATTAGCATGAAAGAGGAAATTTCAAGACATCATAACATTGATTCTGTGGCATGGTTATTGTTTATTTAACAAGTAGGATGAACTATATTTAATGTTACAGACAAGGGATGTGCTGCAAAAGAGGCTATGATAATTAACAATACTAGTGCCATTAAGGAGAGGCCTGCTCTGTACTGGAAATAAAGGAAGGATGTTTTAAGACAAGACCTTACCCCCACTAAGATTCCAAAGTGTCAAAAAATAAAAAGCAGTGTTTTCTGGTCCTAGAAAGTAATGGAATAGAACTAATTACTATTAGTAAGTAGTAATGGAATAGAAGTAATTACATTACCGCTAATGTAATTCAATGAGGCCAAGGTCCACATATCCTGGCAGCCTAACATGTCAGAGTCCACTGCATGGAACTTGATTTTGACATATGATATAAACAAGAGTAAGGCATGTGGATTCTCCCTATGAAGTTTCAAAGAGCCTGTGAGACCAGACAACTTGTGACAGAGAAATCCCTGCATAAAGGCCCTGAGATGGCAGGAGTTCCCAAAAAGCCATTTATGAAGTTGTAAACATAAAGATTAGGTTGTGGTGGCAACAATAATTTATTTGAGGCACCAAAGTTTTGAAGCATCTGTGAAAGAAAGCTGAATATCTGAAGGAAAAACATTGCTACAGAGAAATATATACTACAGGGAACAAGTCTAGATTGGCAAAAGACAGAGAACAGCAGGATTTGGTGTGTGCCCTGCTGAGTTGTAATATTGCTCAAATAAACTCTTTCTTCCGTATATAGCCTTGGTTATGGTGTTTTATCTCAGCAACAGAAAAGCAACTATATGGAAAGAAATAACATTTGATATCACAGCACAACGTGAGTCTAGCACAATGAGAGTCTAGCAGAGACATAGATAGAGAAATTTACAATTTTCTGGGATGTAGTTGAGATCTCAAAATTTGGAGAGGCAAAATAGATAACAATATTTATATTTTCTGTATTTTCTCTTTTTATCCAGGGTAAATTTTTTCAAGGATTCTTCTTTTCAAAATTTTATCTATCTATTCATCCACCTATCTATCTATCTGTTTGTCTGTCTGTCTATATATTGCCTTAGGCTCTCAGATTTAAACACCTGTTGTTTGGGAAGATCATGTAACTGTTAAGGTCCTGAAGGACCACCCTAGTTGAGGCACTATTAGCCTTCAATACTTGCTGGGAGTTTTCCTTAAGGATGTGACCCATGCCCAATAAAGTACATTCCAGGCTGTGGTCCCATACCAAAAAGGTTTTGATCAGCACAAATTGGATTCAATGGAATTAAAAAAGAGGGCACAAATTAGGGGTTAGGTAAGAAGGTGAGAATAGATTTGTGACGAATTGGGAGAAAGTGAATGTTATCAAAATAGAAAAACTCTCAAAGAATTCATGAAAATATCTTTTTTTTAATTTGAGAAAATTTGTCAGAAGAATAAATATAGAAAAAATGTGTGTAGCATATATTCCACAACTGAGAGAAAGTTGCTTTTTCCCTTGTGCTTATTGTTTCTCAAAAGGTCCTATTTCACTTACACAATATTAGTGATGAAATTATATAGAGAGGAAAGGGAAGAGTGCTTGCTAGTGTGGAAACAGTGATCTTATTCATAGAGAAATACTTAAAATTTATAAATGAATATCTATAATTACTTTTTATAGCATTAAAAACACATTATAAAGCATTAAGAAGGAAAACTTGTCAATTTCACTAAAAAAGCACTATGTATACTCCCACCAAAAATGTACTTTAAATTGAAAGATACAACAGAGTTAAATGTAGGTAAGAAATTTGGCAAATGACTAAAATTCATTCTTTAAGCAATTGCCAAAGTATAAATTAAAGAAAGGCTTAAATTACATGATGGCAACTCTAGTGAATAAGGAATTTGACTTGTGTGTCTGTTAATACACCAGACACATTGGAGTACATAGGAAATAATATTATCAGAGATAAAAAGGTACTTTTCTTTTTCTTTTTATACATTTAATTATTAATTTATTTTAAAACTTTTAAATTTTACACACTAGCATCAGTTCCCTCCCCTTCTCCTGTGCCCCTCTATCCATCACATCCCCAATCCACACTTCAGAATGAGAAGGACCTCCCTTGATGAATCAACAACCTCTGGTATACCTAGTTGAGGCAGGACCAAGCCCCTCATCCCTCTACCAAGACTAAACATGGTATCCTGCCATAGCAAATGGGCTCCAAAATCTAGTTCATGGACTGAGGAGTAAGTCCTGGTCTCACTGCCAGGGCCCTGCCCCAACAGATAAAACCACATAACTGTCACCCACCTTCAGAGAGCTTAGTTCAGTCCTCAGATCCCCAGCTATCAGTCCAGAGACCATGGTCTCCCACTAGTTTAAGTCAATTGTCTCTGTGGTTTTCAAAGTCATAATCTTAACCACCCCTTCCTCATATGATCTTTGCTTCCTCTTTTCAAATAAACTACAGGACTTTAGTTCAGTGCTTGGCTGTGGATCACTTCACTTGCTTCCATCAGTTTCTAGATGTTGGTTTATGAAAACTTTCAGGGTAGTCATTAATCTGATTATAGGAGAAGCCCAGTTCAGTTACTCTCTCCACTTTTTCTAGGAGTTTCAGCTAAGGTCATTCTTGCAGATTCCTGGGAATTTTCTTACCACCTGCATAACACAAACAGTTAAAACCCAGAGACAGATATTGGGGTTCAACCTGAAAATCAGAAAAGGATAGCAGCTAAATCACTAGTGAAGCCTTACCTCTTCTAAGACTGGGCAACCACACACTAAGCAGACTAAGCAGACTTAACAAACTAAGCCATTTTCTCCTCCCATTTTTTATTCCCTCTAGTGCTGGAATTAAAGGTGTGAGTCACCACCACCTGGATTAGTTTCTGCATTGATCTTGTGTATCCCAGTGTAATCTTGAAATCACAGAGACCCATCCTCCTCTGTCTCCCAAATCTAGGGATAAAAGGTGTTGCCAACACTGCCTGACATCTAGTAGTTTAACTTTGCCTTTCTGATATTCAGACTAGATTTATTTATTAAAATATAATATTTCCTTTTTTGTCTAAAATAAAAAAAGAAGGCTATAAATAGTTTAAGAAAAATTATATACCATGAGTACAATAATGATATATAATATATACAGGCAATATAATGCTGGTTGGCTAAAAAAGCCTAGGAAGGTGGGAGAGGGGCCTGGGGTTTTGTTTCACTCTGGAGGTCCAAGAAAGTTGCGTGTCCACCTTTTAAGTCTTCTCAGTATTGGGGCAAGCTATTTTTCAGAGTTTCACCAAGTTTGCAGGAAGATATATGGGTTTGGGGCAGGGTGTGGCTAGTCGTTTGGAGGAGCTCCTGGATGGGGTTGTGTTCAGATAGGAGCGGCGGGGCTGCGTCCCCAGCACCCGGCCACCCACATGGCTAGCTTATGTCCGAAATAATTACACGGAAACTGTATTCTTTCAAACACTGCCTGGCCCGGCTAGTTCCAGCTTCTTATTGGCTAGCTCTTACATATTGTTCTAACCCATTTCTAATATTCTGTGTAGCCCACGAGCTGGCTTACCAGGGAGGATCTTAACCTGCATCTGTCGGGAGCGGGAGACTCATGGCGACTCTCTGACTCAGCTTCTTTCTCCCAGAATTCTCTTCTGTTTTCTCCACCCACCTAAGGGTTGGCCTATCAAATGGGCCTAGGCAGTTTCTTTATTAATAAGAAATCACTCCTACATCAGGGTTGGATTTTGGGGAGGCCTACCCACAGGAAACTCCCTGCTGACTGGCAAAAAAGCCTAGTTGGGGGAGGGCACTCACAAATAATTTTAAGGAATGCTAAAAAAAAGCAACATAGTAGAAAAAAGAAAATCTGTCAATAAAGTGTTGGCACAGATGCTACCTGCCAAAAAAAATTAAACAATGTTTATGATGTGCTATGTATATGCACACATGTATACACAAAGAAAAAATCAGTTTGGAGACCCCATGGTATGTAGATGTCACTTCACTCTGATTATCAAATAGGGAAGCTAGCTACAGAAGTATCATGAGGTGAAGGAGCAGAGGAAGGAGCTGCTTTACAATTTTGAGAATTGGAGGCTGAAGACTCAAAGGTTAGAAAACATTAAATCCTGCTGCATTCAGCCCTGAGAAGCAGAAGTGCAATCAAATATCGTAACTACTTACTCTGCCCCAAATCTATACCTTCTGGTTTTTAGACAGCAAAATGGGAAGCAGAGTAAGGCAAATGATACATAAACTCTGTGACAAACAGCCTAAAGAGTTGTCATTACAAATTTGTTAGTACATTCATATTTTGTTCTATATCATGTATTATTATCATACCTACAGGAATGAAAACTTATCTTTGATTATCCATAACCAGTGTATTAATATATTTCCTATTTTATTTGTTTCTCTCTCTGTCTCATTTTCTCTTTACTGCTAACAATTGATTTAGTGGCTCCAGAGCTCTAACACTGAGCTATACTCTTGGTCTTTCTATTTGCTCTTACACACCTCATATAATACTTCTCCATGCAATGTCTAATTTCCTGTTTTCTTCCTTCTTTCCTTGCTTCCTTCTAAGTTTTTTTCTTGCTCTGATTCTTCCTTTTTATCTCTCCTGATGTAAACAAACAACATAACCAGACATGGAAGTTAGTGGTATTTTAGAGGTTGAGACAGGAAGATTATGAATTGTAGACTAGCCTAAGGTACATAACAATTTTGAGACTGCTCTAATAAACTTATGAAGACTATGCCTCAAAACTGTAAACATAGTTCTAGATAATTATGTAAAGTATTGTATTTCAACATAATAAAGTTTGTATCTATACGATATAAAGTAGATGTCATACTGAATTTGAAAAACTAAATAAAACTAAAAGGTCTAACTCTAAGATTTAGAACATCAAGAAAATGACTACATTTGCCATTTATATTCCATACAATGATAGTTATTTAGTCAGTGTTTAGGCAAATATAAAATCAAGTAATTTTGATACAAAAAGGAAATGACGTAGTTAGATTACAATGGTTTTTACTTATGTTATTCCATTATAAGAAATAACTAGAAGAAATGACCAAGGGCTTATAGGACTAAAAAAACAAAACATGGGATAAGGATACAGTTATTGACATAGGAAAAGCAGTAACCTTTCTACACAAGAAATAAAAAAAAATGATAAATGAAATCCCATTCATCCTAGCTTCAAAGAAAATCTAGGAATAAAAATAATGAAGGTAGTGGTATGTCTCAAAGAAACCCATGACAAATTGTTAACTGAGGTGTTTATTAAATCTAAGGCAGACACTGGTCACCAGGCTCTCTTAGCACAGCAAGTAGCTACTACAGAGTCCTTGCTCCTCTAAGTACTTTTCACTCCTGCATGCAGACTTGAAACTCTCCAGCCCCTGAGCATCAGTTCTCTTCTGCTAACTAATCCTATATAATATCAGTCATTTTGACCACATGGCCTCTTGGTCTCTTGGGGCAGATAACCTCTTGACTTGCTTCTGGCCTCTAACTCTCTTTCTTTTCTCACTCACTACCCCATCCTCCACTCTTCTTTCATGGACTGATTCTATCTGTAGGCCAGATATAGTCTAGATGCTTCCAGATGTCTCTGGCTGTGCTCTTGCTCATATCCACAATAAACCTCCTCAATCCACACATAGAATTCATGTTCTTATTTTTTCATTCAGAAAGAAACCACTACAGTGAAAGGTGAAAAAGAAAGAAAAAGTTAACTGAATAAGTGACTTAAAGATGGAACTTCTATAGTGTTCATGTATTTAGAGAATCAATGTTAAAATTGCCATACCATTCAAAGTGATTTTCAGACTGTGCAGTTGCTGCCAAAACACTTTTGACATTCAAGTAATGAAAAATTCCTTAAATTCATGTAGAATCACAAAAGGCATACAATAACTAAAACGATCCTCAGAATATATTATGTATCATAGTGTTTTATTTAAAAAATGCTATAAAGCCACATACAAAAAGTAATTGAATTAATACTGGCACAGTGTCAGACCATGGTCTATGATATGAGATTTCTGAGTGCTTATGACAAAACTCTAAGAAAGCAAGACAATACTCCTGTGACTTCAATTTCTTCAAAACTATAAAATTATTCTTACATTATGCTTTCATACCACATAGGTGTAACACAGATAGTAATGAGTTTACTTCAGGTTATTCATTACAACTGGCTATTTGTATCTTTATATGTATCTATAGCGAAATAACTTTTGCTGCATGTGGCTTTCTAGCCAAGTGTGACTTGCTCTTATGATTGAACACTTTACTCATGTGAGTCTTCCAAACCCTCAGAGTATAGATTGTCTGATGTACTGAGGTGAGACTTCAGTCTCCATCATTTATCCACCCCCATTCTCCCATGAACCAACATCTCAAGAACAGTCTTAGACATGCAAGAAATTATTCAGTAAGCATCTATTTACAAAAGACTCTCCCATCCTATTCTGTTAAAAATTTCACGTTTCCATTTGTATCAGCCTAGTCCTGTTTGAGCCATTGTTTGGGTCCAGTCTCAAAATTCGCACATTCCAGGGTCTGAACATGAGGAACAGAGATATGAGAGAAATAAAAGACAGAAACACAGAATAGCACCAGGTGGGAAACTCAGTGAATACTGAATTCATCTGTGTTTATTTTCCACATGTGTATATACTTCACTCCAAAAAAGGACTGGAAGGCAACAGACTTCATTAACATGATGTAAGAAACAGACCAAGTATCTTGCAGGCAATGACTCCCTGGAACCTTCTGCCAATCTCCTCCAAGGAGCAGGAATAGACTTGAATTCTCTGACACTGATACACAGCATATTCTCAACAAAGATGTCAAAAACAAAACACATAAAAACTGATTCCAACCTTGTACAAAACTTAACATGAATTAAAGGTGTTAACATGAGACTAGGACCAATGAAACTACTAGAAGAAATTATAGGGAAAACAATCAAAGATATTGGCCAAGAACATGAATTCACAGGATTCCAATAAGGAAGGACAATTACAGCAAAAGTTTCAAATATGATCACATCAAGTTAACCAGTTTTCGACAGAAAAAAATATTTGCAGAGTGTAAAAACAATCTATAGAACCAAGAAATTTGTTACTATTTTCTCTGACACAGGATAAAATACAAAATGTTACTATTTTATTAAAATCCAAAATTTTTACCATTTTTGCTTTAACTATCAAAAAATATAAATAAAATTACTTTGAGATTTCAAATTTTGGATAAGATCTTTGAAGTGGGTTCACTCATAATGGCTATTACAAAAAATAAATTATGGTAGCACTTGCCCACAATCTCACCATTTGGGAATCTGAAATACAAGGATCAAAAATCTGTCTTAATTATGGACTTACTTTTGACAGTCTATCCAGAAAGAATTAAAGAAAATGTTGTGTAAATGTTATTACATATATAGATACCTCACACTAACCAAATATATTACAACCTGGATTCCTACTTGGATTCTGTTTATTATATTTTTTCAGACATGCACTCACTCTACCTCAATGTAGATACATTAATAGCCAAAGTAGGAAATTGTAACAGGCCTGGGAATAAATGAAGATATTCTAGTGACACTCTTATAGATCAGTCTCACTATCAGACTGCTAATATAAATTACAAAGAAGTGGGATTTCCCATAAGAATACCATGCTGGAAAAAAAAAAAGTATTGGGCTAATCCTTTTGTACAGAGTGAAGATAAATAAAGAATAAAGAACTGAATGCTCAATAGCTAGGCAGGAGAGGAGCGCTGGGACTTTGGGTAAGACATAGCACCTCTGGGAAAGAATTGGAAATGTGGGATAATCACCAGCCAGACACAGAAGAGACTGGATGTAAGATATTGAGAAAACGTAATGAGCCATGGTGCATAATATAAATTAATATAAACGATTAATATAAGTTTTAAGAGGTAGTTAGGAATAAGCATAAGCTAAGGCCAAGCTTTCTTAGTTAACAAAAAATATCCATGTTATTTTTCAAGACCTGGTGGCCCAAAGAAAGACCTGTTATAGAAAAGTTCACAACCATAGGGGGACACAACTTGTCTTTTAGAAAGATTTCACATAGTTCTAAGAACTTCTCTGACCACCTTACAAGATAAGACTGAGGTTCCAGACAATAAAGTCAATGGCAAGTAGAACCACATCTTAACCAAGATACCTTAGATGTGTACATATTTGGCCATATATTTAAATTTTGATTTTACTTCAGAATTCTGGAGACAGATTTGTAGGCAGGAGTTTTTATAGATTTCTTTATTCTTCTTCCCAATACGGCCATGTTGAATAAATGTCTTTCTGATTTTCACTCTTAAAACAGTAACAGCAAATGTGGGTAAGTATTTAAAGAAAAAGAAACCCTTACACACAGATACTGGTAATGTAATATAATATAGTCAATATAGAAAACAGAATGGAGGGCTGGAGAGATGGCTCAGAGGTTAAGAGCATTGCCTGCTCTTCCAAAGGTCCTGAGTTCAATTCCCAGCAACCACATGGTGGCTCACAACCATCTGTAGAGGGGTCTGGTGCCCTCTTCTGGCCTGCAGGCACACACACAAACAGAATATTGTATACATAATAAATAAATATTTAAAAAAAAAAAAAAAAAAAAGAAAACAGAATGGAGGTTGTTATAACTATAAATATAGAACTGTTACACAACCATGCTATCCCATTCCAGGGGAAAAATGTAAGTAAAATTATTTTAGCATACAAAAGAGATACATGTCTGCCTGTATTTTCTGCAGCACCACTCACAATATTTAGGACAAAGAATCATCCTAAATGCCAATCAACAGATGGAGTGTTTACAGATTTGAATATTATTCAGATACAAAGAAAAAAGAAATCATAAGCTACAGACTTAAATAAATGATAGAGTGCCTGCCTCATTCGCACTTAGTTTACATTTCAGCTTACAACTAAGCGGAAGAAATCATGTCATTTGCAAAAAAAAAATTAAGAAATTAAGTCAAATACAAAATTAAAGATTTTTACTAAAATATCAAAACTAAAAGAAAAATGAGGAGAAAAATATGAACAGGAATTTGGAGACCTGTCAAGAAAATTTAAAGAACAGGGAGAAAAAAAGAGACTAAAACTGGAAATTGAATGTGACTGAAATAGCATATATGAAGATATATATAAATATATACACATAAATATATATATAATTACCAATATATAAAAATTAACTTCTTACCATATACATAATGGTAAAAATCATTAATTTTTTACAATACGTAATGATTATAATAAAATCAAATGCCAAATTTCAGCAAAATAATAAGATAATATAATATTTTAAATATAAAAAATAACAATTATTCAAGCAAAAATTTACAGATGTAATCAACTGATACATGAGCTAGTTTTGACAGGAATAAGAGAACAGATAAGACTTCATCAAATGTGATTTTATTTTCAAAAAGATGTGACTCAGTAACATCAATAATAAATACCATGAATTTGACAATCTCTTATTTAAAACTAAATGAAGAAAACGTAATATAATACAATGATTCACATTATAGGAATTAACATAAGAGCAACAAAAGCAAGAAAATTATATGTGTTTCAACTAGCAAAGTGACCCACCACAAAGAACCTTATAAAATACAGCACTATATTCCCAATGTTAAAAAATTAGTCCTACTATAGTTTATTCTCTCTCTCTTTTAGTGAAATGCACATAAATAGCATGACTTTTGTCCATTTTTTCTAGGATGTTCTTAGTAATAAAAAATAAAATTCTCTCAATTCTTCCCAAATATCATGCTATGTGTAGGTCAAAACTAATTTATGAATATATAATATTATCATTTCTTCATCATTTATAATTCCTCATCTGCCTCATTGTTTTTGTGTCATCATTAATTAGGTTGAGTATTTAAATTTTATGTTAATGGAAGGGTATAGTATGTGTGCATATTGCCTTCTCCTTTATTCCTTTAAGAATAATTTTGTGGATGAATTTACCTCACTGAAAATAATTGCTTTTCCCCCATATTTCCTGAATAATACTTCACTGTCTTGATTTATTGATAAAATTAAAACATGCATCAGTTTTTTTCATGTATATGTGATGGTTTGCAAGATCTAGATAGTCTTTTAAAAGTTCTCAATAAGCAATGAATCATTACTGACTTACAAAAAAATAGAGGTGACTCCATGATACTCAGTCATTACTCTCATATTACCTCCATGTCCTCTTTAAGAATCATATTTTTCTTAAATCTGGGAGACAGGAATTTCAAGATCCATGAAGAACAGAGTACTCATTTGCAATAGAAATGAAAAATTTTCTGACTTGCATCAGACACCAAAACACATTCCAAATTTTTTTTTGAATTTGCTAGGCCAAACAGAATAAAATGTATTCATAATTATAGTGGTATAACCATTATCTTTATTGTATAGAATGACAAAAAATTACTAACAAATAAATGCTAAAAGTTAGTTTTTCATTCACACTTTCGGAAATTGTCCAAGATTGAGTATATCATTTGTCTGAGGCCTCTGATTAGGCAGTACTCTATAGCAGAGCAAACTTTTTCAACAAAAAGAAGGTAATACAAAGATAGGCATCTCAGGACCACTTTGGGGGACATACTATATCAGAATTTCTGATAAGGCCCTGACTATTGTTCCTCTTATTTTTCTTTTTTACTGTGATTTCTTTAGTTATTATTATTATTATTATTATTATTATTATTATTGAAACACGATCTCATTATATAGCCTGGATATGCTCAAACTTATGAGCTCAAATTCTCTTTCTCATTTATGTGCTTAAGTAAGTAGGACTAGAGGTGCAAGACAAAATACCACCTATCATCTACCTACTAAGTGTTCAGAGATAATCCCAATAGTATCACCTTCAGTACCAAGACTTTGGCCCATGAACCCTTGAGGGTTATTCACCATTCAAACAATAGGAGTCATGAATTTTTGGGTTAATTGTAGTAGCTTAAGCATTGTTAAGGTATAAACCAAGGCCTGTAAAATTATTTTTTATAAAGTTATTCCTTTGTTTAGACTTTCCATGAAATGGAATAGCTCATAAAGAAACTACTGCAAATTATGTTTCTATCTTTTCTTATGCTATTGTTTTCGTGTAGGTACAACCATTGTACCTACATTAAGAGGAATTAAAAGAGGATAGGACATATCCAAGTTGTTTTTTTTTTTTTTTTTTTTTTTTTTTTTTGTGCTTCATTGGCATCCCTAGCATTGCCTGGATTTGTTTTTCTTTAGTAGTCCTTCCAAATATTTATATCACTTGAACATTAACCAAGTTATCTTGGCTCATGTAGACCAGAAAATTCCCCTTAGAATTTTGCTAGCTTTGTACCTTTGGTTATAATTGGTTGTCACGGATATTAATCTGTGAATCATCCCCCCCTTGTTTCCATAAACTGATCCCACAATTCAATTCCTGTATAAATGTTTTTTTCTCCTGAAGTCATTTTTTTTTTTGTTGTTGTCGTTGTTGTTTTTGTCCTGTCTTAGGGTTTCTGTTGCTGTGATGATACACCATAACCCAAAAGCAAGTTGGGAAGGAAAGATTTTATTTGGCTTACACTTACACATTCCTGTTTATTACCAAGCAAAAACAGGACAGGCACTGAGCCAGGACAGGAAGCTGTAGACAGGAGCTGATTCACAGGCCATGGAAGAGTGCTGCTTAGTGACTTGCTACCCTTGCTTAATCAGTCTGATTTTTATAGAAATAAGGACGAGCAACCCAGGGGTGGCACCACCAACAATAGTCTGTGCTCTTTCCCATTAATCAGTAACTAAGAATGTACCCAAGGGCTTATCTGCAGCCTGATCTTAAGGAGGCATTTCTTAATTAAGCTTCCCTCCTCTCAGATGATTTTAGCCTGTGTCCAAATGACATAAATCTACCCACACACGTGCTGATATAAAGCTGATGAAAGTGTAGCAGAGCAACTGTTTACACAAGCAAAAGCAAAGAAAGCTAAATATCTCTAAATCTCGGACTCTGCTGTGCAGTTTACTCGCCGCAGCTGAAGAGAATTTAAATCCTAGGCTTCCTGAGCCTCCTTATTCCCCAAAGAAAGGTCCTCTATCTGCCACTTTGGTAACTCTATTATGCAGGATGCCTGGGCGGCAGCCCCAAGAATTCGTAGATCTCACAAAAGTTTTAGCAAAGTATCAGACTTTTTAAAACAGCGTATGAAATTCGTACTTTTTTCCTGTTATAAATCAAGTTTTTATAATTAAGTGTAAAGAACAGGGCTTTAAAGATATTGTATACCCCAACAATGAGGTACTGAAAATGAAATAGGGAAAAATAACTCCGTATAATTTGCAAATTTAATGTACACATTTAAAATTTTCTAATGAAATCGACCACATACTCGGAAACAAAGGAAACCTCCACAGATACAAAAAAATATCAGTGTCCACCTGTGTCTTATCAGATCACCACAGACTAAAGCTAGAAGGCAATAACAATGCTACCCCCAGAAAGCCGACAAACTCATGGAAACTGAACAGTCAACTACTGAACCACACCTGGGTCAAGGAAGAAATTAAGAAAGAAATTAAAGTCTTCCTTGAATTTAATGAAAATAAAGAGACAACATAATCAAACCTATGGGACACGTTGAAAGCAGTGCTAAGAGGAAAGTTCATAGCACTAAGTGCCCACTTAAAGAAAACAGAGAAAGCATACATTGAGGACTTAACAGCACACCTGAAAGCTCTAGAAAAAAAGAAGCAGATGCGCCCAGGAGGAGTATAAGACTAGAAATAATCAAACTGAGGGCTGAAATCAACAAAATAAAAACACAGAAAACAGTACAAAGAATCAATGAAACAAAAAGTTGGTTCTTGGAGAAAATCAACAAGATCGACAAATCCCTATCTAAACTAATTAAACGACAGAGAGAGAACACACAAATAATTAGGATCAGAAATGAAAAGGGGGACATAACCACAGACACAGAGGAAATTCAGAGAATCATTAGATCTTACTACAACAGCCTATATGCCACAAAACTGGAAAATGCAAAAGAAATGGACAGTTTTTTAGATAAGTACCATATGCCAAAGCTAAACCAAGACCAGGTGAAAGATCTAAATAGACCTGTTAGTCGCGAAGAACTATAAACTGTTATCAAAAATCTCCCTACCAAAAAAAGCCCAGGACCAGATGGTTTCAATGCAGAATTCTACCAGAACTTCCAAGAAGAGCTAATACCTATACTCCTTAATGTAGTTCACAATATAGAAACAGAAGAGTCTTTGCCAAATTCCATTTATGAAGCCACAGTTACCCTGATACCAAAACCACACAAAGACCCAACCAAGAAAGAGAATTACAGGCCTAGCTCACTCATGAACGCAAAAATTCTCAATAAAATCATGGCAAACCGAATCCAAGAACACATTAGAAAAATTATCCATTATGATCAAGTAGGCTTTATCCCAGTGATGCAGGGCTGGTTCAACATACAAAAATCTATCAATGTAATCCACCATATAAATAGACTGAAAGAAAAAAAAAACATAGGATCATTTCATTAGATGCTGAAAAAGCATTCGACAAAATTCAACACCCCTTTATGATAAAGGTCTTGGAGAGATTAGGGATACAAGGGTCATACCTAAATATAATAAAAGCTATCTACAGCAAACCGACAGCTAACATTAAATTGAATGGAGAAAAACTCAAAGCCATCCCACTAAAATCAGGAACACGACAAGGATGTCCACTGTCTCCATACCTCTTCAATATAGTGCTTGAAGTCCTAGCAATAGCAATAAGACAAAATAAGGGGATCAAGGGGATTCGTATTGGAAAGGAAGAAGTTAAGCATTCGTTACTTTTAGATGATATGATAGTATACATAAGCAACCCAAAAAACTCGACCAAAGAACTCCTACAGCTGATAAACGCCTTTAGTAATGTGGCAGGATACAAGATCAATTCCAAAAATTCAGTGGCCTTCCTATACACTAAGGATAAGGAAGCAGAGAGGGAAATCAGAGAAGCATCACCTTTCACGATAGCCACAAATAGCATAAAATATCTTGGGGTAACTGTGACGAAAGGAAGTGAAAGATCTATTTGACAAGAATTTTAAGTCTTTGAAGAAAGAAACAGAAGACGACACCAGAAAATGGAAGGATCTCCCTTGCTCTTGGATTGGGAGGATCAACATAGTAAAAATGGCAATTCTACCAAAAGTAATTTATATATTCAATGCAATTCCCATCAAGGTCCCATCAAAATTCTTCACAGATCTGAAGAAGACAATAATCAACTTTATATGGAAGAACAAAAAACCCAGGATAGCCAAAACAATATTATACAATAAAGGAACGTCTGGAGGCATTACCATCCCTGACTTCAAACTCTATGACAGAGCTACAGTATTGAAAACAGCTTGGTACTGGTATAAAAACAGAGAAGTCGGCCAATGGAATTGAATAGAAGACCCTGACTTTAAGCCACAAACCTATGAACACCTGATTTTCGATAAAGGAGCTAAAAGTATACATGGAAAGAGGAGAGCATCTTCAACAAATTGTGCTGGCAAAACTGGATGTCAATCTATAGAAGAATGAAAATAGACCCATATCTATCACCATGCACAAAACTCAAGTCCAAGTGGGTG
>NW_026068362.1:151329-158559 GCF_014885135.2 Alexandromys fortis
GGGGAAGGGAAAGGGGAGGCGGCGGTGGGGAAGAGACAGAAATCTTTAATAAATAAATAAATAAATAAATAAATAAAAATTTTCTAATGAAATGGGAAAATATTCTAAAATTTATGAAATGATATATAATCTCCCAATAGCTAAAGAAATCCTAAGAAGATATAAAGAGTAGTGCATGAAGTATAACAATATCTGACTTTTTTACAGTGTTGTAGTAACAAAACAGCACTGGGATGGCACAAAAACAGACTAATGGAATGAAAAAACAGAAATATTGCTAGCAAAGTATCATCATCTGATACTTGATAAGGACATACAATGCATACCCTGAAAAACATAATAATTTATTTTACAAATGCATACAACTAGGCTCCTGTTTTTGCCATACACAAAAGAAAATCAACTCAAACTGGATCAAAACCTTAATGTAGGATGTGAAACTATGAAACTACTGCTTGGAAACTTAGAGTGAATACTTCAAACTCTAAATATAGCAAGATGTATTTTGAATATATCTTTAATAATTCAGAAAATGATAGCAAGAATTGATAAATTTGCTTCTATTAAAAAGCTTTTACACATCAAAATTATTATTAAGAGAAAGCATACAGAATGGAGGAAATATTTTCCAAAATATTCAGCAGATAGAGGGTGGATTTATAAGATATATAAAGAACTGAAAAGAAATCAATCAAAAGAATTAAGAATCCATTTGGTAAAATAATTGAAATGAATAAACAGTTCAAAATAAAGAAATATGAATAATGGATACATGACAAACTTTTAGCCTTTTAAATAATAAAATAATTAATTTAATTAATAAGTAAATCAAAATTGAGATTCCTTTTATGCAACTTGGAATGGCTATCATCAAAGACAGTAAAATGATGAGAAGATGCAGCAATTTTTTAAGCTTTAATATAATCACTTTCTTATTTGCCTGTTCTCTGTTTTAAAACATTTCAAATTCATTTCATTTAATGTGTGTGAGTGTTTTGCCTGAATGAATGTATATCTGTTCACCATGTGCATGACTGGTATCCATGGAATTCAAACCGGGCATCAGTCCCAGTTCAGGATTCACAGTCATCTGTGAGCCACAATGTGGATGTTGGGAACAGAATTCAGATCCTTTGCAAGAGAATCAAGGGCTTTTAACCAAAGAACCATCTCTCCAGCCCCATGTTATTTATTTTCTAATTAGCATGCAAATAGTAGATTTTGTTATGACATTTTCATGCTCAATTCATTTCATTTGGTAGATCCTTCTCCTCTGCACAACTTGACCCATTTGTGTACTTTTCTAAAAAGGTGTAATCACCTTTACACTTCATGCCACATATATTATATTACCTTCATGAATTTGATTTTTTTGTTCCTATTCTAATTTAACTTACACTCACACTTATACCCTGTAAGTAAACATCTATAAAAATTAATAGGAAGTGGGGGATATAACTTTGAGATCCATTATGTCTTATAAGTTTCATAACTGAAAGAATCTTCATGGTTGAATAAAATACCCTTGTGTATAAGTAAAATATTTTTGTTATCCATTTATCTATTGATGGACATGTTGGCTGATTATATTTCCTTTTTATTGTGACGAGAGTAGCAATAGACATAGATGTCTAGTTCTTTGTGCGTTTGTGAAGGAGTAACTTAGCTGGGTCACATGCTATTTCTATTGTTAAAATGTTGTGTAACATCCACACTGATTTTCATACTGACTGCATCGGGCTCTTCTCCAACAATCAGTTAATTAAAGAGGAAAAGTGAATCAATCACTCTTGGTGGGAATGTGACTTAGTTCTACCACAATGGAATCCATTCTCAGTTCTTCTCCAAAAATTAAACATGAGCCATCAGTATGGCACAATCATCTTTAAATTTAATCTCATGTATAACAAATTAATATAGAAATGCCTACACACTACTATTTCTTGCGTCACTATTCATAATTGTCAAATAATAGTTTCAGCTGTGCTCATCAATTAAAGAATAGTGACATTTCTTATCCATAAAGAACAGTACATTTTCATTTTTAGGAAAATAAATCTAAAGGAATCAGCAATGTTAAGTGAAACATGGCAGCCTCAGAAAGGCAACTCTATAAACACAGAGATGTGGTGGGACTGAATCTCATATGTGGAAGATAGCAAATGATTTTCAATTATTTGATAGTAAAAATAGAAAGACAAGGGCTATAAAAGGTAAAGAAAAATGGGTATAAACAAGACTAATAGTGATAGGTGAACTTCATGAACGTACATTGTATGCCACTATGGGAACAAAGTGAATCCCATTACTTTGTATAATTAAACTGTAGCTAATTTTAAAAGTTTGTGCTCTGAGGGATGACTCTAAGCAACTCTTCACACCAATATTTATTATTTATTATTTTATCTGAATAAAGAATCCTCCTACATATCTTTTAATAAGTACGCATCATATATATATATATATACATATATATATATGTGTGTGTGTGTGTGTGTGTTATAAACTTGGTTCTTTGAGATTTTATGTACTTCTTTCTACTTTCCATTATTCAAATAAAACTTACATTTATGAAACTATTAAAGTTTAGGAAGCTGGTAGATGATGAATCAGAACTATATTATTGTAAAACTTCACATTCTTATCAGTACAATTTATAGCAATAAAATGCAATATGCATAAAACCTCCTGAAGGAACCTAAATATACTATCAGATAACTTTACAGAGTTATCTCCTTTCAAGTATTCTTTAGTGGCATAAAGAACTCCTTGCTTATCACACTTGAAGCCATCACTTGTATGATAAAATGTCTTATTGTTATTCCTCACTTTTCATTCGGTTACTTATTCATTAATGAACAGTCATTGGGAATCATTTTTGCATTTTTCATTGTAAGACAGGATCATAAATCATACTAAGTAATGGAGATGTAAAGATGACAATATAGAGCCCCATATCTCCTCCACAAGATTTCAGAGTCTGACAGTAAAGACAGTTATGGGATTATCACATGAAGTAAGTAAATAATAATTATACCAAAGCTTTATCTAATGCTTGACTTGTGTGACTTTATAATCTTCCTCCTGCATTAACCCAGTTCATTTATCCAATAGATTAAGGTGTGTGTAAAGTCTTTGACCTCATTTTCAGATGAGAAAATTTGGATTGAGAGAGAGGACTTCATGAGAGAGAGAAAATGAGAAAGAGCGGAGAGAGAAGATAGAGGAGAGAGAAAGGGAGAAGAGAGAGATAGGAAGGAAGAAAGGAAAGAAAGAAAGAAAGAAAGAAAGAAAGAAAGAAAGAAAGAAAGAAAGGAAGGAAGGAAGGAAGAAAACTGTAAAACTCCTCACAGAAACCCATAGCACTGGCTCCACAGCACACATTCCTCACTCATGAATTATAGGATATATACTCCTAATATGTCTTAGATATTCTCTAAGGAGTCATTCCTGTTGGGTCTATAAGACAGAAGATAGATTTGAACATGAGTGTGAAAGTCACAACGTTCTTTGTATCATTGCTTTGCCATAGGGATGAATCAAACTGAAGGGAACTTTGAATGTTATCTTCAATGATAAATTAGTGTGGATTGGAAGTATTCCTGGAAATAGGAAGTGAAATTGGCTTAGAAAAGAGGAAGGTGAGAGTTAAGATCAAACAGGTAGTTCCTTAGGAGCAGGTTCTTAAACCTTGATCCCCAAAACCATCTTGATGTTGCTATCCTCAAATGAGGTACGTGCAGAGCAGCTCACTGTTACTGAGAGTCCTACTTCCTATGCTAGGCTGCCTGCCCTTTATTATGGGACAGTATCACTAACCAGTATCCATGAACACAATGATTGTAAAAAAGGATCACAGTATGGATTCTGTGGTACCAAAGATCTACTTTGTGGAGTGTTCAAATGACTATTGCTTCTGTTCTGTTTCATGCATTGTTAAATTCAAATGGGAGAGATAAGTATTCACTTAATCCAGGTTTTTAAGTTTTAGTGAAATTAGCTCTTTGAAAAGTTGTTTGCAAATTCCCCTACATTCTTAAATATAAGCTCATGAAAGATAGTATTTGAGTATCATCCTATACTGGGGCTAGTGTTATTATAACCTCCCTTAAAACAGATTAAAGTTAGGTACTACTTGAATAAGCTGTCTTTGTAGACTTTAAAAATTATTACAGATTTACTCAGATATGTATTTATTATATGTATGTGGGTGTCTGCATGCCAGGGAGTAGAATTCTGTTAGTGTTTCCTCTGGAATGTTTAGCCAAGCCAGTATTATTTTAAAAATATTTAAAGTGTGTATGTGTATGTCTATGTGTGCATGTGCATGCAAACATGCACACTCTCATAGCAATTTTTTTGGAGTTCAGAGTACAAATTTCAGGATTCAGTACTCCTCATCATGTTTGTCCTGGGTATCAAACTCAGGTCTTCAGGTTTGGCAGAGGGAGCTTTGGCCAATTAAGTCACCTCCATTAACAGGACTCTTATGGTTCATGTGATTAGTTCTCTTAAACTGTCTGTAGACACTAAATTCTGTGGCACACAGAGCCCATATTCTGTTCTCTCACCCTAGTCCCTCAATATGTACCTCAAAACTGAAAGAATTGGGACCATAACATCACCTGCATTTCTCACTTTTCTTCTATTAAATCCACTCATCTTCTAGCACACTATGATTAATACTTAAATATAAAAATATTTTTTTCTTTGAGTGCCACCATTTTGGAAATCAATGTGGTAGTTTCTCTAAACATTGGGAATTGAACAACTTCAAAACACAAATACAACACTCTTGGACATATACCCAAAGGATGATCAATCATGCGACAAGGACCTCCATTCAACTATTTCCATAGTTACTCTATTTATAATAGTCAGAACAGAGAAACAGCCTAGATGCCCCTCAACCAAACAATGGATAAAGGAAATGCGGTACATTTACACAATGGAGTATTGCACAGCTGTTAAAAACAATGAAACTATGAAATTTGAAGCAAATTGATGGAACTAGAAAAGAATCATGCAGTTTGAGGTAACCCAGACCACCCAGAAAAACTAACATCGTATGTACTCATTTATAAGTGAATATTAAATGTAATTAAAGGAAGACCATGCTGCAATCCACAGAACTGTAGAGACTAGGTAATAAGGAGGAATCAAGGGGTGATGTTGGAGTCTTCCTGGGAAGGATAACAGAAGAGATCACTTGGGTGGATTGGGAGTAGCTGGAATAGGAAGATGATGCATCACATTGACAGTGGACAGAAGGGGAGAGTACTGAAAGTGATCACTACAAATGGGACAAGGGACATTTCAGGTTCAAGTAGAAATCTGGTACAAGGGAAACTTCCAGAAATCTAAAAAATTACCCCTATACCTCAATGAAAATAAAACAAATGAAGACTCCTTAGTAATAGCAAGTACATAGGCTAAACTGGCCATCTAGTGTGACCAGGCATTGCTTCCAGTGGAAGGATTTGAACACCGACCCAGTGACATAACAGTAGACCTACAGTCTTTCTTGCCTATGGGATGACCTAGGATAAGGGTGGCTCAGAGATTGTAGGAGTGGCCAACCAATGGCTGGCACAACCTGAGACCCATATCATGAAAATGAGCCTACCCCTGACATTATGCCAGGACACAGAGGCTAGATGGCTCAGAAACATAGGATAGAATCAAGCATATTTAGAGAAAATTTAATGTAGTGATGTCTAATTGTAATTTGCTATACTCATAGATTAGTGACTACTCCAGTTGTCATCAAGGACCCCTCATCCAGTAACTAATGGAAAAAACATGCATAGATTCATAGCCAAACATTAGGTCAAGCTCAAGGATTCCTCCTGAAAAGAGAGAGGAAGTATTATCTAAGCCAAAGAATTCAAGAACATCATAAGAAAAAAGAGCATCATAAGAAAATCCAAAGAGTAAATTAACCTGGGCCCATAGGTTCTCACAGAATCTGAACTGACAACCAGGAAGCCTGCATGTGCTGGCCTAGACCCTCTACATCTATGTGACTGTTGTGTAGTTTAGTCTACTGTGCGACTCCTAACTATGGGAGCAGGGGCTGTCCTTAACACTTTGTCTGACTTTGGGGAACATATTACTTATACTTGATTGCCTTACCCAGCCTTAATATAAGCATGTGAGTGCTTGTCATAGTTAAGTTGGCATGCCATGTTTTGTTGATATCCCTGGAAGGCCTACCCTTTCTGAAAAGAAATGAAAGAGCAGCAGATGGAAAGGCAGAGGTAGGTAGGGGAGGGAATGGGAAGATAGGATAGAAGGGAAGTTGTGATCCAAATGTAATTAATATAAATTAATCCAAAATTTTATTTGAATAAATTCAATTAATAAAAAAGATTTTAATAAAACATAAAATATAGGTATACACACGTACTGTTCTTAAAGGATGAGTCAAAAGTGGCAGTTCATGAAGTTGAAGAGTGGTGGAGTGGTATATACAGGTACATATAAGGAATAAAGGAAGATAACAGATTACTAGTCACCTGAAAAACAAAATGGAAGGTCCAAAGCACGAGGTTCTCAATTAATTAAGAAAGATTGCAGAGTGAATGCATTATTGTGAGATATTTTAGCAAGGCTTTCACAAAACCTGATAAAAACAGTTATTTTATATTTTCTTCACAGGAACTTGTAGAAAAGACAGAGTTTTGGTATTTTATTTTATAGATTATAAATTTGAAATATTACCAAAGCACTACAACCACTCCCTTGCACCTCAGGGGGCACATCATATCAGCAGTGACATCCTTCAGAAGCAGCAATGGTGTTGTATATGATCTCTCAACTACTTAGCTTGAATACTTATGTTATTGTTTCAATTTCTATGTTATTTCTTATATTCCAAGCCAAATTAACTAAAGCATTATTTGTAATGCTTTTAGCTAAAAATTTCCTGACATCTTCCCAACCACTCCGAAGAATAACATCATTAGGTTCTAGCTTTGCAAGGATCTTCATTCAAATAGATATATACTCTGAAATGTTGCCCTGAAGCCATTATATAAAATCTCAGCATTGATATCTCACTTGGAGAAAAAGCATTTTATGTAAACTGTAAACTGGCATTTTATTTAATTGAGAATAAGAAAAAAAAAGTTTCCGCCTCCTCCCAGCCTCCCATTTCCCTCCCCCTCCCCCCACTCTTCTCCCCTCGCCCCTCTCTTCTCCCCCTCCCCCCACTCCTCTCCCCCTCCC
>NW_026068363.1:0-13086 GCF_014885135.2 Alexandromys fortis
TGTGTGTGATGGTTTCCAAAACACTCATGGAAATATTCCTACTACTTAACTGATATAAAAATAATATGTTTAACTGACTTAGGGGAGTAGATGATAAGAAAAGGGAACAACTCTAAATTGGAGAGAAGAATTAATGAATCATGATAGAAGTCATAGGAGAGATTGGACAAAAGCAGGAGGAATGTCAGGACCATGAGGGTTTATTCATATATGCTTTAACTTATGCATAGTTAAAGATTGTGTACCTGAGCTGTCTTTCTCAAGCCCCTATTCACTAGGCTCAGGAAATATGCAGACAAGGAAGTGTGTTTAATGATTGTAAGAGCCAGATCTGATGCATGACTCCAAGGATATAGCATCTTCCAGGCACAGCAGGACTAGTGCACACATGAATTCACAGAGACTGGGAAAGCAAACACACAAGACCAGCACAGATTCAAACCAGACAAAATGCTAGATCTGAGAAATAAAAGTGGACAAATAGTCACATCCTTACACCCTTAGCCATGAATTTATTTGTAATAGATACCTTTTGGAAAAGAGAGAATCAAACACACTCTTTAGAGAGCCCCACACCCAGGGATAGTTGGATAAGAGTAAACATACTCTATGGCGTGTGTGTGTGTCTGTGCTCACTTCTTGTTTTGTTTTTTTGTTATACTTTGATTGATTTTCCTATTTTACTTCATCCATTTTGTTTTTGTTCTTGTTGTTGCTTGGTTTTTATACAGATTTTTTTTGTTTTTGCTTTGTTTTGTTTTGTTTGAAAGAGAAAAAAAACATGAAGTTGTGTGGGTAGAGATCTGGGAGAATCTAGGAAGTGTTGGTGGAAGAGAAAGAATATGATCAAAATATATGGTTTGAAAAAAAATTTAGAAAGGTAGAGTCTCAAAACAAAGTGTTCCTTGTAAAAAAACAATATAAAAAAAGAAAAGAGAGAGAGGAAGGGAAGGAGGGATTGAGGGAGAGAGAAAAAAGAATGGAAGAAAAGAAAGAACAGAAAGAAGGTAAAAAGAAAAGAAGGAAGGAAAGAAAGAAAAGAAAAAAGTTAGGCTTTTGTTTTTCCTAGATAAATATATGTATGAAACTATATACATTACACCCTATGCAGAACCTTTAAACAAGCAAAAGGACTCAGCAAGTAAGGGCACTTGCTGACAATTCTCACAATGGGAGCCAATTTCTCAAACAACCACTGTGAAAGGAAAGAGACAACTTATACAACCATTGCTGTCACACTCCTTCTGTGGCTTTTGCATACAAATACACAAACATTAAATCATTAAATAAACCTGTATATAAATAAATAAACATTTAAAAGTATTTTGATTCTTTTGTGACTGACTGTTTTGCTACTCTTTCTGCCTTCCTGTGATTTTAGTTTTATTTTAAACCCATCTTTGGAATTTTGACATTCAAATATTGATGTGAGTTACTTTGGAAAAAAGAATTTAAAATGAAGGATGTTTATTCTGCTTCAGACCTACAAATGCAGGATCCAGGTTAACCTTGAATTTTAATGAGTATTGATATAACAGAGGCTACAAACTTTTATAGTTTGAGTTATGAATTTTTCCTTTTTCTTCTATTTATTCTATTTCCTACCATCCTCATGTAACAAAAGAACTTTCTAACTTTCAGTCTGTGCATCATACAACAGGATTGACTTTCTTAAGGCTTCCCACTAAAAATGACAGGCATGTCCCTCAGTGTCATACAATTCATATTTATTCAAAATTGAGTTTCTAATAACAAGGTAATAATTGCATGATCACACACTCACAGGTGGACGCTATTGAAGAAAAGGCATCTTTTTAAAGCTATACTACTGTGCCTTTGCTTACAGTAGTATCGAAAGAAGGGAACTAAATTTATGATTTAAGAGTAAAAATTATTTAACTTTAGAGATTATTCACAGTCATAAATCGAGAAATATGAGCCAATGTGTTAATATCTTTAAGGATAAAATATGAGGCAAGATCAAAAAATGTGTGCAAGTCAGAAATACTTCACACATCATTGCCTAGTTTATTAGTTCCCTGGGATGACAATAACAATATACCAACTGTGTGGATTAGCACAAGTGACTTGTGTTATCTTATACTGATTTCTGGAAGGCAGACTTGCAAAATGGACACACTGAGCTAGGCACACTATAGTACCTCTTCCGTGCCTGTTCTGTCTCTGCCGTGTGTGAATAATCTTAGGTGATCACTGGTCAGCAGCTACAGA
This sequence comes from Alexandromys fortis, assembly GCF_014885135.2. NCBI lineage: Eukaryota > Metazoa > Chordata > Mammalia > Rodentia > Cricetidae > Alexandromys > Alexandromys fortis. The sequence goes on from NW_026068363.1 coordinate 2,233, forward strand.
GACCTATATGTGCATTAGTCTTTAGATGTCAGTTTTTCATAGTCAATCTTTTGTGACCTCCATGTGTTCTCAAAGCTGTCATAGGAAGCAAAGGAGCTCACTGTGGTTCAGCTTGAATTCACATGACTAAAGACATCTGCAATAGTACTTACAATCTTATAATGAGATGGCATACAGTGGTACTCAGTTTTATCACATCATGTCTTCTTTAGGCGGAAATATGTAAACCTAATATCAGAGAAGAAATTATTTCATATATACATACATATACATATACATATACATATATATATATACTATCTCATAGCTTTTAAAGCTAGACAATAAAGTTTCATTGGCTTCAGAAGAAAGATAATATACTCATAGTTATAAAATAAGAATTGAGAGTTACCTCATTCTGATGTAAGTTATACACAGAACACCACAAGGAATGCTTCTTTCTGGAGTCCTATTGACTTTAGCCTTACAAGCAAATACAGCAAGGGAGGAATAAAATATTTGAATTCTGGATTTTTTATTCTCTATCAAAATATTAGAGAAATATTTCCACTCTTTTATTCTAACTAAAATACAATGAAGTCTCAGGTCCTGCCTGACTTATTCATCTGTCCTTGGAAGGAGGACAAAGAAAAGACAAGAGACTACAGATAGAGACAGGAGGGCTTTCAGTGAATACTGGGATCTGCCTCAAGTATATTATTCAAAGTTCTTATATGCCCCAACCCAAAAAGGGGTTAAGGAAAAAGACTCCTTTGCCATGATACAATGAACAACGCATTTTCCTCTTCCTCACCTCTCCAAACATCAAGTAACCACACCCTATATCAAAATATCTTTTTTTTCTAGACAGGATTTCCTATAATCACACCTTAGGTAAAGCATCCTGTCATATAACCTTGAAGGAACAAGAATAGGTCTGAGCTCTCTGACCTTTAGTCAAGGTTGAAAGAATTCATTCTGTGGGCCCCAACAATGAAGGAAGATGCTTCCCTTCACCTTCTAGTCTGTGGAGGGTAAAAATTAGGATGGCAATATTGATTGGTCATGGGATCCCACTATCACAGAACTGGGTATATTTCCAGATTCAGGCAAATGTGTGTTTATGTCTTGTTTACCCATCTGTGTTTCACTGTGCCGTGTATCACTGTAGTGTAGCATACAGTAGCCTTCATCACTGTCTGCAGTCTTGTAACCCAAATGCTGAAGCACAAGATCATATTTAAGGTAAAAAGTGACACGAGATTATGAGTGCCTATTGAAAATTTTAGGTGAAACAAACCTAGAGGTTTGGCCAGAATACTTCTAGAACCAGTGTGGAAAGAGACAATCAGTAACTGCTAGAAATCCTCTTTCCTCAGCATCACCACAGCTGAAAGAAATCACTGTTAGGAAATGGTAAATAATTGAGAGAGAACATTCCAAAAGCAGGGCTCTATAACCCCCCACAGAATTTGACAGAAACAGCAGAAAGACAGAGGACAGAGACAGGCGTCTAGGTTAAACAATCTCCAGAAATCCCCAAAACCAACAGATGCTACTGGGCTCTGGGATTCTTTGTTTGTTGGTGAAATGGTGATTTGGTTTAGAATGAGTCTTTTACTACCACCATCAATTCTAAATTGCCTTTATTTAGGCTGAGGCACAATTCTACACCCAGGGAGGGTGGAGCAGCCATGAGGAAACACCTGCTATGCTGTAACCTCTGATTCTGGGTGTGAACTTGACCCAGAAGATTAAATTTGACTTAGTAGTCAGCTTCAGGGTTTGTCAATTTCTGAGAAGCATACAGTGCCCCCTGCTGGACTTTGGAAAATTTCCTCAAATATCCTCAGTAATAAGTTTCCATTCCACTATTAGTTCCTCTTCAATGTGGCTATTAATGTTATTTTGTTAAACATTAAAAACTACCATTTCAATTTTCATCATTTGTATGTCTTCTGTGCTGTTTTTGACGGTCATTTTCTCTCTGATTCAAAAATATATGTAATTGTTCTTCAATGGAATTGTGTGGTTTTTGAGTCAAAATATCTTTACAATATCCCTAGAGATCCTAATCCATCTCACTCTTGATGTGTATGGATTGTATTTTATTCATTCAAATTGTAACTTTTCTGGTGTATAGGGAAAATGTTATGTCAAGTAATGTTGTGACATAGAATTCTCTATATTTTATTGTCATACAATACTACTTGTATTTTGGTTAAATGATTTCTTCTGAGAATGTTCGTTTTGTCTTATTTTGGGAAATATAAGACACACTTTGCTTTTGAAATTTTTATTTATGATTTGTAGTCACTGAAATCATATTAAACATTTATAACTACTGTGAATGTTTTTACCACAAAGTAAAGCTCTAGACATGGCTCACATTTAATTAATTAATGTTATTTGAAAAATCTTCTCACTGATTCCCATAGTGGCTGTACTGGCAAACAATTCAACCAGAAGTACTGAGAATTTCCCTGTCCTCATATCCTCACCTGAATTTGTTATATTTTATATTAACTATTCTAAAAGAAATAAGATAAAAATTTCAACATTGTTTAAATGTATTTGTTTTATTACTAAGAATCATGAACACTTCTGAGATATTTCTTATCCATTCTATTTATTTATTTGTTTGTTTTTGAGATTGCAGTTAAACTCCAAAATTTTTCTCTTCTCTTTCTTCTCTCTGAACCCTCCCAGCTACCTTTCTCTGCTCTATTTTAAATTATGGGCCTCCTGTTCCACTAATTGTTACTGTGTTCATATATATTTATACATATTTGTTTCTAAATATATCCTACTCAGATTGCATATTGCTACTTCTATGTTTATTTCAGGACTGAGAAACATTTGCCATGCTATTCTGAGGAAGACAACTTCTCCTGTTCCCAACTTTCCTCCCTTGCCTGTAATTCTTCGTGTAGAGCTGGGACATTGTGGGCTTTCAACATACAGTTTGACATGGACATTGGTGTTCTTTTTGTTAAACTCACATTTGAGGCTTCAGATTGGTGAGACTTTATGGGTGGAGCTTCTAATATTGCTAGTAGACACAATCCTATAGCAAACTCCATGACTCATTTGGCTATTACTATCTTTCTACCTCCTCTTCCAAATGTTCCCTGAGCCCTAGGCTAGGAAGCAGCTTTTGAAATGGTTATGTGGTTCTTTTAAGAATGTTTATTGAATTATCTCTGCATTTCTGAGATAAAGCTAAAGATTGTAGTGCATGGTGCTATTGATATATGCTTCTATTTGATTTTGAAGTAATTTGTACCTTTATATCTAGTAGAGATAACAACTTTCCTAAGCTAATATAAATTTTAACTGCATTATATACAGTTATGCTTATGTGCACAGTGATGTGTGACTCTAATGTCTGATCAAAGAAGCTTCATTTGCAGCATAACCTATTGAAGAAATCCCAAACTCATCAAAATGCAGGGAAAATCTGACTATGTGGTAACCAATCCCAGCTTATATATACAAAATGATAAAACTTGTTGATATTAATGGAAAAATTTCTTGTGAAGAGCTACAGGCAAATTATATGTACGGTATGATGAAGAATCAATTTTCTCCAGGAATCAGGCCTTTGAAAAATGATTTAACTCAAAATGATCAGCTCTAAATACATAAACATATTAGCTTTAGTAAATAAACTCAGCTAATCATATTTATACATTTCTATGCATCTACACTATAGCAGTACTAATTAAAGAATAAAAGGTCATGAATTTAAGAGGGAGTGGGGAACACAGAAGGGGTTGAAGGGAGAAAATTATGGTTCTTCCTCTCTTATTTTTTCTAGGACTTTTATCCTGAAAGCACTTTGGTTTTGTCAAGGACATTTTGTGCATCTATTGGTTTGATCATATGGTCTTTGTCTTTAAGCCCATTTGTATGATTTAGTACATTTATTGATTTTTGCCCATTGAATCATCTTTGCACCTCGATGATAAAGAGAATTTGGTTGTAGTAGATTACCTTTCTTAAGAAATGTGATTGTGGTTTTTCTTTGAAATTTTAAAATTCTGCAGTGAACTCATAGGGGCATGAGCTCTTCCCCACCACAAAGGATTTTTCTGTGGAAAAATATTTGTACATGTTAAATCTTTATTACTTGGTGTGGAACAAATGTCTATATTCTGTCAATTATAGTTTAAATAAACTCTGATTGGCCAGTAACCAGACAGGAAGTATAGGTGGGACAACCAGGCAGGAAGTAGAGGTGGGTCAATGAGAACAGCAGAATTCTGTGAAGAAGGAAGCCCATTCTTCTCCAGTCCTGACCCTGCCACAGAAGAAGCAAGATGTGACTGCCTCATTGAATGAGGTACCAAGCCACGTGGCTAACATAGACAATAATAATGGGTTAATATGAGTTATAAGAGTTAATAAGAAGCCTGAGCTAACGGGCCAATCAGTTTATAACTAATGTAGAACTTTGTGTGATTTCTTTGGGACTTAACGACTGCAGGAACCGGGCAGGACAGAAAACCTCAGACAACAATTACTCTCATTGGATAATAAAGAGCTTACTGGCCTATATTTGGGTAATAAGAAATTGGGCAGGAGAGCCAATCTAGGAGGACACTGGAGAAAAGGAGGAGTTTCAGGATTCAAGAGCTAGACTCAGAGTAAATAGGATGTGTAGGAAATGAGGTAAAAAGCCATGGATGACACATGTAGTAGAACTTAGATAAAATATATTTGGTTAACTTAAATTGGAAGAGCTAGTTAGTAATAAGAATGAGCAATTGGCTGAGGACTTATATTGAGTCTTCTTATCAAATACTAGTGGATTGGAAAGAAAGTCCACATACAGCTTTTGATTACTTTTCATTCTTTTTATCTATTATGGGTCTAAGTTGTTGATCTCTTCTGGATCTTGGGTGGGTTGGAGGCAAAGACTGGCAGATCTCTGTGAGTTCAAGGCCAGCCTGGTCTACAGAGTTAAGTCCAGAAACATCTAGAGGCAGGATGCACAGTACCATCCATTTCTCCCTCAAATACTCCTATCTTTTTTTATTAAGTCTGGTAAATGGAGGCTGCTACAAGATCTTAGAGCAGTAAATAATTGTATAGAATGATCTTCAAAAATTGCTTGGAGTCCTCAGTTGGGTCCGGCCCAGTCTGGGAATTCCTACTGGAGTCTTAAAACCACCTTTTGACGTTCTGAAGGGGAATCCAGATCCAACCTCCTTCCTTAAGTTGACACCTCAAGCAAGAAAATGTATTACTTTAATTGAAGAAAAGCTTGCCTCTGCTCATATTCATTATATTGACTATAGTCAGTCACTGCTGTTGATAATTTTTCCCTGTCAGCATAGTCCTACTGGAGTTTTTGGCAGCAAGGACCTATCCTATGGGTACATAAACATGTGTCACCTCTAAAATTTGTTATCTTGTATCTATAAGCTGTACTACGTGTTATTCGGAAAGGATATAAACTTAGTTTGCAAATCTTTGGAATGTTACCTGATAACCCCATATACCCAGGCAGAAATAACTTGGCTGCAAAATTTTGCTGAAGATTAGACCTTGTTTTTATGTACTAATCCCTGCAGGTTTGATAATTATTATCCTTCTGATAAGTTGGTCACCTTTTTCAAAAATCATCCAGTATGCTTCCCTAAAGTTATTTCTTTGCAACCTCTGACAGGGGCACAGAATGTGTTTACTGATGGATCTTCCACTGACAGGGCTGTGGTATCCCTCTTGATTTTGATATTCAGGCTGTTAATGCTAAATCTGCTCAGGTGGCTGAATTGGTCACTGTACAAATGGCCCTAGAGAAGTATGCTGATATTCCATTTAACCTTTTTACTGACAGTCAATATATAAGCAAAATTCTTGCACCTTTGGAAACTGCAGCTCATATTGCTTCTGTATCTTGAGTCCAGATGTAGTTATTGGCTATTCAAACATTGCTTTGGGCCCAATCTGTTCCCATTTATGTAGGACATTTGTGGGCTCATTCTGACCTTCCTGGTCTCTTGAGTGAGGGAAATACATTGACTGATCATCTTACTCACCAATTTGTTCAATTAGTCAAGAATCTTATGCAGCTACAGAAGAAGCTCATAATCATTTTCATCTCAATGCTGAATCTCTAAGATTTCATTTTAAGATATCTTGAGAGCAGGCCACTGATAATGTTAAAAAATGCTCTGTGTACAGAAATTTTAACTGACCCCCCACTTGGGAGTTAATCCTCGTGGACTTGATCCTAATCTATTTACAGCAAATGGATGTCACCCATGTTCCTTCTTTTGGGCATATACAATATGTTCACATAACCATGGATACATATTCTCATCTTATTTTTGCCTCAGCCCATACAGGAGAAAAATTTCAGGATGTTAGAAGTCACACTGTCTCCAGGATTTTGCCTACATGAGAGTTCCAAAAACTGTAAAAAACTGACAATGGGCCAGCCTATACCAGCACTGGCTTTGCTAAATTTTGCTCTGAGTTCTCTATTTCTCATAAAACAGGAATACCTTATAATCCTCAAAGACAAGCTATAGTGAAGTGAGCACACGGTACGCTCAAAGCCTATTTGCATAAAACAAAAAAGGGGAAATGTGGTTCCACCCCCAGAGACCATTTGTCTTTTATTTTATAGATTTTAAATTTTTTGACTGTTGATGCTCAATCTCATACCGCTGCTCACCAACATTGGCAGCCATTTGCTTCTGGGATGCCTCATGTCAAATGGAAAAATCTAGAAGACAGCACTTGGTGTGGTCCAGATCCCGTACTGGTGTGGGGAAGAGAGGTTGTTTGTGTTTTTATGAAGGATGCTGACAGTCCATTATGGCTACCTGAGCATCTGGTGTGTGCTATGGATTTCCTGTCCAAAAGCCTGAAGACAGGACAAATCTAAGAGATCAAATAGATACCGGTTTGTCAACTGAAGAGCTGCTGGGATCCTGAGGAGCTAGCTATGGTGATCTGAGTGCCAAGGATTGTTCCTCTACTTATCAACCAATCCCTTGATAATGGTGGCTATTGCTGTGGCTGTGAGAGTGACTTTGGCTGCTGGATTTCCCATTACTCAGTCAGTTGCTTCTGCTAACACAATGGATACCTTATCAGGGCAGGTTACAAATGTCTTGGCCACTCAAACTGAGCTAAATTTACAAATGAATATTGCAGTTAAATTTGCAATTGGTTTTGGTTAAAGACCACAGGTAGGTTATACAATTATAGGCTTATTGCTGTTATTCATGGACATACACAATTTACAAATTGGCTCTTGAGATTATTCTACTCAACTATATTAGGGTTCCTCCCACCAGCACTGAGTCCTTACTTAAAGGGCTCCAATTTAAGCAGATTTATTAATGACTGAGCAAGCACAGCCTCCTCTAGGAGTGCTTATATGTGCTGGAGCATCATATTCATGTTTTCATCGCACCAGAGTGAAAGGCAAGCTATTTGGCGAGTCCTCTTAGCTATTGCCCCAGAGGATCTTTCAGCACAAATCTGGCTGAATTCAGTGATGGGTTACTAGTGAGCCAACGGCGGGAAAGGTTTCTGGGAGGCTGCCCCAACCTAAGACAGGAAATGTGTTTTGACCTGGATGCTTTCCCATGATGGGTAAGGGATATTGTCTGATGTCCAATGTGACCTAAGACAGGCCTAGTCATATAATTTTTATAAAACGGGGACCTGTAGAGCCCTGCTCCCAGGTTTCATTGTAGGGATAAGCCCTCCCCTTGGGGGCGGGCTGCCCTCAGGCGTATGTTTACTGATATATTGTGCTGCGCGCTCCCTTCCGCCCCCTCTCCTGTTTCCGCTGGCTACTCAGCTGGAACCTTGGTTTCGTGAGTCTGGTTTTGTTATTAAACTTGTTTAAATATCAATTATTGGTGATTTATTAATCCGACCGCTGCATTTCATCTTGAGGACAGTTTCTGGCCAGCCAGCTTAACATCCTGTTTGTTCCTGTGCTACCTCTTCCCCACCTGTGATTAGCTATAGGGCATTGTTTACTCCATCTTGGGTGTGGCAATTTCCCACCTGCCTGGAGGGAATTCCTTGTGCAGCAGCTAGGTATATAAGGTTTTTCCTAAGCCTGAATAAATGGCATTTGGCTGATCTCCTTTTGAATAACCCACAACTCTTGTATGTTCTTTAAATCTCCAGGCCCTTGCCTGGCTCATGTTCAGTATGTGGCGCACAAACTGTACTGAGAGAGAAATGCAGGTGTTACAGTTTGAGGCCCATCAGTGAGAACAGGAGTTACACAGTTAATACATATCCTCAATAGAAATACATGTGTTCAAGACACTATTTAAACTAACATTATTATCAATTAGACAGTATAACCTAAGAAAAAATATCTTCATAGTAATTCATATGTAGAAATTCCAAAAAAAATGGAATGATTCCATGAGCCGAACACATTACCTTATAGGCAGTGGTGATCTCCCCACATCCACTCACACCATGGCAAATCCCAAAGAAAGATAACAACAGCAAACCTGTAAAGACTCAGAAGAAGAAAAAGACATTCTAGGGTTCTTCTTCTAAGGGTCTTGCTTATACAAGATTCACCTCAAACTTCAGCTGCCACCTGCAGCTTCCTTTAACATGGCCAATAACAGCTATTAAAACTGACAAATCAAGAAAACATAACTGGACTGGGATGTGGTTGCAAACATCTTTAATTCTTATACTTGGGAGGCAGAGGCAGGTTCTCTGCCATTCAAGGCCAGCCTAATCTACAAAGTGAGTTCTGGGAGAATCAGAATTTTTATACCATGAAACCCTGTCTTGAGAAACAAAACAAAATTTAAAAATCCCCACAAAATAAATCATAACTGGTATTATAACGTGTCTCATTTGCCTCCCTGACCAATTGAAGGACAAGGAGCAACCTTGCCATTATTCCTACATTGGTCAAATGTAGGTTGAATACTTCACATCCAAGGGAATGGGGGACATCCCATTGACAAGATTCTACAAGATTTGATATTTTTCCTTTTTCATTTTGAGTTAGTTTTGGTCTGATCATTCCTTGTTATGCTCAGTTTTATTCTTTGTGAACTAGAAAGGTTCATTCTGTGCCATTGAATGTTGAAAATAATAGTCTCCCTTAAGCATAAGGTAGAGTGTAGTCAAATAAAAAGTACTTGTCACTATCCATAACTTGGAGAAACATGTTGGTTAGAATAGAATGACAACCATAGGTGCATACTTTCGAATACTTCTTTCCTCAGTTTGAAGACTATTTTAGGCAGGAGTAGAGTTGTGGATCTCTGAAAGAGTTGTGCCCTGGGTGTTTTTACAAAAGACTCAGATTCCATTTCCATACCCCACATGGTAGCTAATTATTTGTTGTAACTCTAGTCTCAGGATTCTTTTCCCCTCTTCTGACTTCTATGATTACTGAGCACATAAGCATACAGACAAAACACACAGACAATTAAAAATTTTTAAAAAGTTTAGGGGAAGGAAAGAATGGAATTCCCTACAGTGATGTCACAGCACTGAGACAATGAGCAGCCAAGGTTAATTAAGTGAAATCCTTCTGGTTTTGCATGGCCTTTTTCTGGGCCAGCATGCTCAGAGACTAAAGCAACTTTGTTCCCAGGTTAAAGTAGATCACTAGAGCCATTCATCTATTAACGGATTACCGATAGGTAACTCTTCCTTGATTTTTTTCTATGTTTGTGTTCTCTGTCATTTGTATTTTGGGAATTGTGACATTCATACATTTAACTTTTAGATCTAACATTATGATTAACAGGTAAAACAGCCCCCAAAGCAAACTGCTTTCAAAGTTTCTTTTATTTGGTTTTCGACTAAGAAGTTATAGTGCAAAATAAACTTGCCAGAGGCACCTTTTATTATTTTTAAAATTTACATTCATTCCTGCATGACTTTGAGAAAAGAATGTCCCTAAATGTCTCTGCTTTTACATTGTGATCATGTTGATCATTTTTAGAAGTGGATGTTGACCTACTATGCTTAGGAATTTGGGAGAACTTCACAGAAACATGTCCAGGCTCTCTACATAAAATCCCCATGCTTCCCTTGGTTAGTAAAAGTATTGCTTTGAAAATAATACAAATGGTCTATTTGTCACCTGAGTTAAGAAATCTTTCCTATTTCTTCTGTTTTGATTGCAGTGATGGCTATTCTAGGTAGTCAAACTACCTCTGGAATTAACTAAAACCCCAAGAGCTGGGTACACCTAGAAGGAATTTTTATTAAAGGTTTTATAATGGGAAGACCCCTCTTTAATCATGGTTATTTGAGGTGATAAGATCCACCTTCACCAGCTTGGTGCTGCTGCACATCTTTAGTTCCAGAACTCAGGGAACAGAAGCAGATTATTTTCTGAGTTTGCAACCAGCCCGGCCCAAAGAATGAGAGTCAGGCATACACAGATAAATGATGCCTCAAAAAAAAAAAAATACAAATTAAGAAAGCAATCAATCAAAGGACAGGATCCACCTCTGATCTGGATTGTGCTTTCTTGCAGCAGTATAGTTACATTGGGATATTGAAGAAAAAAAAAAAAAAACTCTCTATTTGCCTGCTTGCCATAACTTTGGATCCCAAGTTCATTTCTTTCTTTCTTTCTTTCTTTCTTTCTTTCTTTCTTTCTTTCTTTCTTTCTTTCTTTCTTTCTTTCTTTCTTTCTTTCTTTCTGAGGCAGGGTTTCTCTGTAGCTTTGGAGCCTGTTCTGAAACTAGCTCTTGTAGACCAGGCTGCCTTCAAACTCACAGAGATCCGCCTGCCTCTGCCTCCTGAGTGCTGGGATTAAACATGTGTGCCACCACCGCCCAGCTGCAAGTTCATTTCTTTAATAGATTTAGTGCCTACTTCTTCAGAATTCACATATAT
>NW_026068363.1:14133-23383 GCF_014885135.2 Alexandromys fortis
GACTAGCCCATTTCTAATGATGTGTGTAAGCACCCCAAGGTGCGCTTACCGGGAAGATTCTAGCCTAAGTCCATCGTGGGTTGCAGCTGCCTGGGAGAGCAGAGCATGGCGGCTGTCCGGTCCCTCTGGAAGCAGCGCAGAGTCTGACCTCACTTCCTCTTCCACCCAGCATTCTATTCTGTTTACTCCTCCCATCTATGTTCTAAACTATCAGGGCCAGCCAAGCAGTTTCTTTTATTGCTCAGCCAATGAAATCAACAGATTGATATGACACTCCCCCATCATGCAACAGCAGCGAACTCTGAGGAGAGCATGGGTGAGCATGGAAGCCACAACATGGTGAGCAAGGGGCTGCTGTCCCAATATGGAGAGGAGAGGAGAGGATGGTGAGCCATGGGAGACGGTGTGGCAGGCCCTCGCTGAGGCTGGGTGGGAACCTGCAGCCACTATCATTGTTCTCTGATATACCATTTGGTTCTTCCAATGTTCCAAACCCAGAAGTTGACCTCTGAATAATTTCCTTTGTGGCTGCATCTGAGAAAAGTATTTCGAGCGTGGAGCTGTGTGTAGAAACATCTTTGTAGTCAATATCAATGTGATTTTGATAACAACCAAACATGTCATAATCAAGTTACGATAAGGCTAAGCACAAATTCTCGTTACTGATGAAGTAACCTAATAGGAGGAATAGGATCGCAAGTCTAGATAAAAGAGTCAGAGATACCTCCTGCACACAGTGCTAGGAGTCCAACAAAAACACAAAGTTATACAACCATAACATCCATGCTGAGAACATGGCACACATACATGCAGACTCCATGGTTGTTTCTTAGATGCTGTGGACACCTGTGAGGTCTGCAAAGTTGATTCTGCAGGCTGTGTTCACTAGGTGTCCTTATTCGTAAGAAAAATTTTGGCTATGATTTTTTAAAAAATAATTTCTGGGTCTAAGAGCTGGAATTCTTTTCCTTTTATTCCCAGGTTTGATCTTTTTATAGTTTTTCAGATTTTCTGGATGTTAGGTTTTAGGAGTATTTTAGATTTAGATTTTTCTTCTATCATATTCTGAACACTAGAGTTTCTCTCATCCATCTTTTCTATTCTTTCAGTGAACCTTTGTTCTGTAATGCCTCTGCACTTACCTAGATTTCTCATTTCTAGTATCATTGAGTTTGTGCTTTTTCATTTCTTCTATTTACATTTTCAGGTATTGACCAGTTCTGTCCATTTTCTTTAGCTGCTTTTATTTTCTTGGCTTTCTTCAAGGGATTTATCCATTTTATTCAGTATTTTATTTACCTTTTTATTGCCTTTTTCTAAGGGATTTATTCATATCTTCTGTCAGAACCTCAATCATCTTTATAAGGTTTCTTTTATGGTCTTTTACTTCTGCTTCAGCTGTGTTGGAGTATTGAGGACTTGTAGTAGGCTAGCTGCAAACTGACGGGGACATATTGCCCTGGCTGCTGTCTGTGTTCTTAAGCTGGCATCTACATATCTGGGTTTGTGGTGATTATGAGTCTAGGTTCCTATTTCTTGTTTTGTCTCTTTCAAATGTGTATTTTGTTCTTTGGTTTCTATTTGCTCTCCTCTCTGTTCTTCTAGTCTGTGTAACCTATGATTCAACAGAGGTCCCCCATAACCATGTTTGGGACTAGAAACCTGGTAGTAGGCATGCCCTTTGTTCTCTCAGGGTGTCTTTGTGTAAGTTGGGGGCTGAGAATATGTGAAGGGGGGTGTGAATAGTGTTGGTGTTGGGGACTTTGAAAGTGGGGATGTCTGTGGGCAGGGGGCCTAGATGGACTTCTGGCAGCTGATGTGCCTTTTGTTTCAACTGAGCATCTCCACCCATGCTGGGGGCTAAAACACAGTGACAAGGAGGCAAGTGAGATTTGGATTAGTTTTTGGGGAGGTACTCAAGGAGTGGAGGAGATCCATGGGTAGCCAGTCTGCCTGGGTTTATGATAGTTTGTGTGGACTCTGTTTCATCAGGGTGTCATAATCTGAGTCTACCTACCTCTTCTGACTAGTCTGGCCTGCTCTTAACCAGGGGATTCACACCCAATTTGGTGTGGGGATATGGCTATATGGGTGATGTTTGGAGAATTGTTGTGGGATTGTATCTGTGGGAACTGAAGGAATGTGGGGAGGTTCATGGACTGCTGACCTGTTCTACTGGCTGTTTGGTCTGGATGTGAGTATGGGATGTCTACTCAAGTAGGAGGCTGAAACAAAGACAGTCACATTCCTCTCTTTCTAAAGCCATTGTATGTCTGAAAAATTTACTTTGTTTTTTTAATTTTACAAGATATCACAAGACAATATTCTGTCTTCAGTATCAGAGGGGACTTTGGATATTATAATAGCATTGGGGCTGTTAAAGATTGTGAGGATCATGAAGTTAGACTAAAAGCAATTTTCATTTATTCTCTTTATTATTTTCTCATACAGTACACACTTGCCACATCCCAAATCTGTTTACTCTTTCTAGTCCTCAACTTTCTCACTGCCTCAGATCCACTGTCCCTTTCTTCCTCTTCAAAGAGAACAGGCCTCCCAGGGATGTCAGCTGAACATCTTGACAAGATACAATGTGACTAGGCAAAACTTTCCTATCCAGGCATGATTAGGTAACCTAGTAGGAGGAAAAGAGTCCCAAGAGCAAGCAAGAGTCAGAAACAATCACACTCTTACTGTTAGGTGTACCACAAAAACAAGCAAAGCAATCATAATATGCAAGGGGAGGCTAGGACTCAGATCCTACAAGATTCATAATTGTTTTATCACTCTTTGAGCCCTTATGATACCTTCTTAGTTGATCCTGTCAGTTGTGATTTTCTGGCATCATTAACACCTCTGACTTCTATAAAACCCCCATCCAAATTTCTGCCTCCTTTCAAGTGCTTCAGCTAGTGTTTGGATGAAGTTCTCTGCATCCTCAACAATCATTTGTCAGAGAAAACAATTAGTCTAGGAAACAATCTATGATTATATCAGAGTAGAGCTAGGAATTATTATATTGGACATTATTTCCTCTTTGTGCTACTTGTATTTTGTTCTACTCTAAATCTCTGAGTAGAAATCATGAAACTTCTTATTCCTTGCCATCCAAGCAATGTTGGTCATGGGTTGTCTCTTTTTGCTTGGGCCTCAAGTTACTCTAGTCATTGGTTTTCCACTACAATAATTTAAGCCACAAATTCCCTGGTATATCTTCCAGACAACACAAGTATGTATCAAATATTTTTATGGCTGGCTTTCTGTTCTATTCCCACCACTGGGAGCCATATGCCATTACGGAAGATGACTGGTTCAGGCTTCATATTCTTAGTTATTGGGAGTCCTCACTGTTTTGCAGAAAGTATCTACTGATCTATGTTTCCATGCCAGACCTAAAAGCTTTCCTATTCCTGTCATCTCTACCTGAATTATTTCCCACTCCATTACTCCCACGATCCTTCTCATTACTGCTCCCAGTCCACCAATTAAATTTAGTTTACTTCTTCCCATGGGATATCAATACATCCCCTGCTATAGCCATCCTTATTATATACCCTCTGTGAATCTGTGGATTGTACAGTGATGATTCTTTATTCAACTGCTAGTATGTACTTCTTATTCCTTGCCATCCAGGCAATGTTGGTCATGGATTGTCTCTTTTTGCTTGGGCCTCAAGTTATTCCAGTCATTGGTTTGCCTAATTCCCTGGTATATCTTCCAGACAACACAAAAATGTATCAAGTATTTTCATGGCTGGCTTTCTGTTCTATTCCTACCACTGGGAGCCATATGCCATTACAGAAGAAGACTGGTTTAGGCTTTCATCCTCGCCACCTTGGGCCAGTAATTGGATTGCCACTACAACAAACTTGAGCCACCATTTCCCTGGTATATCCTGTTGTATCTGTGGTTCCAGACACAACAAGTGTATGTCAAATATTTTATGGTTGCCTAGGTTTCCTTAAGAAACATAAAGTTTCTTAATGCCTAGGGAGCCTTATGTGATTACAGAAGATGACCAGTTCAGGCTCCATATCTGAGTTACTATATCAGTAGAATCACCTGTTAGCTTGTAGCTGGTTACTACTTCACTGTTTCCACATCAACTCCCATCCTTCCTCTTCTTGCTCTGAGTCCACCTACAAAATCTAGTCTATTTCCTCTTTCCATTGGGTATCCTTATACCCCCTACTATAGCCACCCTTTTACTTACCCTCTCTGGGTCTGTGGATTGTTCTGTGATTATTCTTTATTCAAAATCCAATATCCAGTTACAATTATTATGTATCATGATAATATACATGATTAGTGTTTACTTGCTCAGAAGGAAAAAAAAACTCAAGAAGCTACACATCAACAAATAAATTAATCAAATAAAAATTTGGTATGGATCTAAACAAAGAATTCTAAATAGATGGAATCTAAACTGGTTTGGAAATACTTAGCCAAATGTTCAACATCCTTAGCCATCAATGAAATGTAAAACAAAACAGCTTTTAGAATTAACATTATACCTGACAGAATGATTAAGATTAATAACACAAGTGACAACTCATTCTGGCAAAGATGTAGAGCAAGGAGAACACTCCTCCATTGCTGCTGGGAATGCAAATCTGTATAGCAACTTTGTAAATCATGGCAGTTCATCAGATAATTGGGAATCTATCTACCTCAAGACTGTGGTAGTTTGAATGTTGTTGACCCCCATAATCTTCTGTGGGTTGGCAGTAGTAGGGGGTGTAGATATTTTGGACTGGGTATGACCAAGTCATGTCTTTATCATGAGTTTTATAAGATACTACACATTGAAACACTTCAGGGACTGTTAACAGCTTATGACCATCATTGAAGTTAGACTAAATACTTTTACATCATGAGATGACTATGAACATTTAGGGATCTGGGTCAGAATGTAGTTGATTGAAGGAAAAGCTCCCAGATAAAATGAAACATTTGAATATTTCTCTCTCCTTGGTGGCCTTCTTTGTTGTATTTATATTACATTTAGTAGGAGAAGCCTTTTGAATGAAATTCCACATTGGGGATTGGATTTCCATGTTTATAGCCTCAACCCATTTCTGGTTATCTGTGTCCTGCTCTCATGTCTTCACCACCATTATCGATGGTATCACTAAATGACAAAACATGCAGTTGAAGCAATTGCTAATCACTGTTAAGCCTTTTTAGTATCCTGATTTTTATTTTAACTTTTTTGTTTTTAGTTTTGTTTTTGAAAAAACAATGTTTTTCTGTGTAGCTCTGTCTGTACTGAAAGTAGGTCCTTAGACCACAGTGATTTCAATTCAGAGATATAAATGATTCTGGCTTCTGCACAGAGGGACTAATGGTGGGCAACATGTTTGTTTTGTATGTATTTTTTATTGACTGATGTGCTTGGAATGTAGACATTTGTAAATTCCAAGTTTTTGCTGTTATGATGAGCATCCCTACATATTAATTTTGACGTCTGGTGGAGGGTATCATTCTCTTGCTTAGGATAGCAGTATTCATGGCATTAATACCTATGTCTTCTTTATCATTGGATTGGAGGTGTGTCATATTCTACCCACCTGTTTTTTTTTCTTTAAAAAAATTCTATTGAATGAGTATCAGTTTTTTTTTTCTATATGCATGGGTATGTACCACATGTGTGCCTGTTCCTCATAGTGGTCAAAAGAGCTCTCAGAACCCACAAAGTTGAAGTAATGGATAGTTATAAACACCATGTAAGTACTGACAGTTGAGCCCATGTATCTGCAAGACCAGCAAGACTGCTTAAGGACTGAGTGAGCTCTCCTGCCCTATGGTATATGATCAACCTTTACAGTGCTGATGTTTTCTTTGGTCCATTTGTAACTGTTTAAACATGTACTTTCTTTTAGTAAGATCTTATTATGTTACAGTTTAAACTGGACCACTGCAGGTTCTGGAAGATAAATGCTTCTTTTCATCTTCCATTTTTTAGGAACCTTGTTAAAAGCCTCTGATTTCTTTGTAAATTTTTTATTTAAATGATTTTTTTTTATTTTTTAAATTTTATTGATATTTATTGAGCTCTACATTATTCTCTGCTCACCTCCCTGCCTCTCCCCTCCCCTCTCTAATGCTCCACAAAGGTCCCCATGCTCCCAATTTACTCAGGTGATCTTGTTTTTTTTACTCTCTACTTCCCATGGAGATTAGATCTATGTAAGTCTCTCTTAGTGTCCACATTGTTGTCTAAGTTCTCTGGGATTGTGGCTTGTAGACTGGATTTCTTTGCTTTATGTGTAAAAACCACCTATGAGTGAGTACATTTGATAATTTTCTTTCTATGTCTGGGTTACCACACTCAAAATAATGTTTTCTAGCTCTACACATTTTCCTGCAAAATTCAAGGTGCCATTATTTGAGGGGCATTTAGGTTGTATCTATATTCTGGTTATGACAAACAAAGCTGCTGTGAACATAGTTGAGCACATGTCCTTGTGGCATGATTGAGCATCCTTTGGATATATACCCAAAAGTGGTATTATTGGGTCTTGAGGAACATTGTTTCCTAATTTTCCAAGAAATTGCCACACTGACATCCAAAAAGATTGTACCAGCTTGCATTCCCACCAGCAATGCAGAAGTGTTTACTTTTCCCACAACCTCTTCAGCATAAGTTGTCATCAGTGTTTTTGATCTTGGTCATTCTTTCAGGTGTAAGATGGAATCTCAGAGTTGTTTTGATTTGCATTTCTCTGATGACTAAGGATGCTGAGCATTTCCTTAAGTGTCTTTCAGCCATTTTAGATTCCCCTGTTGAGAGTTCTCTTTACTCCATTTTTTTTATTGGATTATGTGTTTTTTGGTGTCCAATTTCTTGAGTTTCTTGTATATTTTGGAGATCAGACCTCAGTCTGATGTTGGGTTAGTGAAGATCTTTTCCCATTCTGTAGGCTGTCATTTTGTCTTGTTGGTGGTGTCCTTATTAATTGTTTCTCTCAGTGTCTGTGCTGCTGGGCTTATATGTAGGAAGTGGTTTCCTGTGTCAATGCATTCAAGTGTACTTCCTACTTTCTCTTCTATAAGGTTCAGTGTGGCTGGCTTATGTTGAGGTCTTTGATCCATTTGGACTTGAGTTTCGTGCATGGTGATAGATAAGGGTCTATTTTTATCCTTCTACATGTTGATATCCAATTATGCCAGCACCACTTATTAAGTATGCTTTCTTTTTTCCATTTGATATTTCTGTGCTTCCTTGTTAAAAATCAGGTGTTTGAAGATGTGTGGATTGGTATCTGGGTCTTCAATTCAGTTCCATCGATCCTCCTGTCTATTCTTATTCCAATACCAGGCTGCTTAAAGTACTGTAGCTCTGTAGTAGAGTTTGAAGTCAGGGATTGTGATGCCCCAGAAGTTATTTTATTGTACAAGATTGTTTTGGCTATCCTGGGTTCTTTGCTTTTCCATATGAAATTGAGTACTGTTCATTCGATGTCTTTGAAGAATTTTGATGGGCATTGCGTTGAATCTGTTTTAAATGATTTTTGGAGAGGAGACAGGGCTCTATTAATGTGTAAATCTGGCTTACCTATAACTTACTGCATAGGCTTTGACTGGCATCCGACTCAATTTAATTCATCTGCTTTTACACTGAGTGCTGGTATTAAAGGCATGAGCGGATATACTCAAATTTACCATCTCTTCTCTAGTTAATAATCATCCAAACTATTTCTCAGATGTGTTCTCAGTAGTGTTGATCTGCTTGCTTGGCTCTGTCTGTATGTTTGTTTATTGCCATTTCTTTCTCAAGGCTATATTGTATGTAATGGGCCACTGAATGTCACATGTGATCTGCCTCTTTAGTTGCTTTCAAAAGTGACTTGGTGATTACATTATAATGCATATTTAGTGAAAGGAGTATAGGAAGCATCAAAATTATATGAATATATTACTGTAAAAGAAGTGTCATTTGCAATGTCAGGTTCACACTTTGTTTTACTCTTGGTTGGATTATTCTAGAATGCAGTGACCTATGATGATGTGAACATTGAATTTACTCAGGATGAGTGGGCATTGCTGAATCCTTCTCAGAAGATTCTCTACAAAGATGTGATCCTGGAGACATCCATGAACTTCACAGCTATAAGTAAGATTATAAATTTCCCTTTACATTTTAAAATGAAGGGACAACTGTGTCTTGGTTATTGATTCTCTTAGGGAGTTTTGTTTGAGAAAGAATAAGAATGACCTGAATAACAACTGCATGGTTCACTTAAGATACTAAATTCTGTATAATTTCCAATAATATATCATACATTTTCTGTTACTGTATTTTAGGCTACAGTTGGGAAGACTGTTTTTCCGAAAAACATTGCCAAAGTGCTAGAAGACACAGAAGGTATTTTTCATGTGCAACCTGATACATGTTTTCCTTGAAGAAATTTTAATGTGTCCTGGCAGATTTACATGAAAACAACAGTAAAAATAAGAATAGCTTAAAGTATACTGATCATGAACAATTTCTCACTAAATCATATACCTCCATATCAGGCAGCTAGCTGTTTAGTGTTTTTAATGCATTCCTCTAAAAACGAAGACGAGGAAACAATGTCTTTACAGATACCACCACTTAAATGATAGCCCCATTTTCCTATATGTCCCTCAGGCCCTATACATTCAACCCATCTCGTGCTCTGTCTTACTGAGGATAGGGTTCCAATTCCCAGGAACTGAAAATTTACATTCTGAAGGGGCCAATACGGATGCCAAGATTCTGGGGTAATGATACTTACATCAGCATCTGTGTCCAGCAGGCCAGTAATAAAAATGCCATTTACACACACTCTCAGCTTAGGTCTTTGACCATTTATAGAAGTTTGCCAAAACACACGTAACTCATCTTTCTGTTCATTATCGTTTGTAACAGTAGGCATGAGGTTTCCTAATTGTCCTGACGAGGCACGTTCTCTGCAGAAACTGGAAATGACTGAACCATGTTTGCCATGGGGACCTGTGAGGCCCCCCCTCTCACGTTTCCCATCTGTATCAGGTTGCCTTGTCTATCTCTTGAAGATCTGCATTCATTCGTCCAATGTCTACCCTTTCCACATCTTCTACATAAACCTGAAGGCTGAGTCCTTCTATTTTTGTTATTTCTAGAAGATGCATTATTATTATTTCTGAAGATCCGTTGTTTACAATTCCTTTTCATGTGACCCATTTTGCCACAATTAAAACATTTGGTATTCTGGTGTCTCCTTTTACCATTGGAAATTGCTTC
>NW_026068363.1:24342-25798 GCF_014885135.2 Alexandromys fortis
AGATAATGTTTCAGTCCCTTCAGAAAGTGACTGATGAAATTTACGATTTAAATCAGCTGTTCCTTCTTCCATAGTAATGAATTTCTCCTTAATATCAGCCACTAATGTTTCACTTCCTACTGAAAGTGATTGGAGTTTACAATCCAACTCTGCTGTTCCCTCTTTCATAGTCATGAATTTCTCCTTAACATCCGCCTGAACCTTTTCTAAATTTTTTTCGGTCACCATTGTCTTGTTAAACAAAGTTCTGTTCTCTTCCTGTAGAACTTTAAACTGATTCTTGAGAATATCGTTGTCATGCTTAATCGTTTGTAGATGTTCAACCTCTGCCTTAAGAATCCTGGATTCAAAAAAAAAAAAAAAGAATCCTGGATTCGTCTCTTAAAGACTCTATCAGACTTTTGTTGTCAAACCACTTAATACCAAGGAAAACTACTAATCCCAGAAGGATCCATAGATGTGGGGTGCTAGACACCTCTTGTAGGATCTCCCACATGGCACACTCAAAAAGGTTATTGAAGTTGGGAACGGTGATATTGTCAGACATTTTATTTATAAAAGGAAAAAAAATTACCTGTAATGACTGGTTCCTGCCAGAGATGGCGAAAGAGTCCACTTGAATCCACGTGGAGAGTTGATCTGAAATAAATCTCAAGACCGAAATTTATTAAAAGTGACCCCTTCGGGGGCCAACTGTGGCAGTTTGTGTTGTAAAACCGCAAATATTTAAGCTTCACTGTTCAGCTCCAAACGTCAAGGCAGAAAGGGAGGGGTTAACTCCTCTGGCTCTGCAAGAGGAACAAAGCGCTGGCTGCGAGCAGCTCCGGACCGCCGCAGCCTAGGACCGGTGTGGGGGAGGTGCGCTGTTGTTGCTAGGAACCAAGCGCTGCCTGTGGACCTAGAGCGGGCGGGCAGGCGAGCAAGCAGGCCCAGGACCTGCTGTGGGCTGCGGGATAACGAGCAGCGGGGGCAAATGGGCCCCCACGTTGGGCGCCAAATGCGGTGGTTGGATTAATGAGCACCAATGATACTAGGTATTTGAACAAGTTTAATAACAAAACCAGACTCATGAAACCAAGGTTCCAGCGGAGTACCCGGCAGAGGCAGGAAGGGCCGCGCAGCATCTGTGCACCCAATTTATCAGTAAACATATGCCCAAGGGCAGCCCGCCCACAAGGGGAGGGCTTATCCCTACACCTCAGCATCACCACAGCTTGTGGAAGAGACCCTGAAAGAAATAGCTGTTAGGTTTAAGAATGTTCATTCCAGTGTGTTCAGACTGATATTGAGGTCTTTGATCCATTTGGACTTGAGTTTTGTGCATGGTGATAGATATGGGTCTATTTTCATTCTTCTACAGGTTGACATCCAGTTGTGCCAGCACCATTTGTTGAAGATGCTTTCTTTCTTCCATTGTGTACTTTTAGCTCCTTTATCGAACATGAGGTGTTCATAG
>NW_026068363.1:28253-90288 GCF_014885135.2 Alexandromys fortis
AGGGAGGGGGAGAGGAGTGGGGGCAGGGGGAGAGGAGAGGGAGGAGGGGGGAAAAGGGAGACGGGGAGGGAAATGGGAGGCGGGGAGGAGGCGGAAATCTTTTTTTTTTCAATAAAAATTTATATTTAAAAAAAAAGAATGCTCATTCCAAAGGCAGACCTTTTTAATGTCCATGAAACCTGACAGAGATGGAGGAACGATGGAGGGATGAGACAAACATCCAGGTCCTGTTTTAAATCTCCAGAGATCCCAGGATCAACAGATGATGCTGGTCTCTGGGCTTTTCTGGGTCCAGGTGGGTTGCAGCAGCTCTGAGGAGACATCTGCTGTGCTGTAACCTCTAATTCTGAATGTGAACTTGGCCCAGGAGATTAAGTTCAACTTAGTAGTCAGCTTCAGTTCTTGTCAGTTTCTGAGAAGTACACAGTACCCCCTGCTGGACTGTAGCTATCTACTTCCAATATCTTCAGTACAAGTTTCCATTCGCCAATTACAGACTCCTGAAAAAAAATAAGTTTTAGATTTTTTGGCTTTTAAATTAGTTTTGTTATAAATTATGCTTGCATGTGCGTGTGTGCACACACAGAGAGAGAAAGAGACAGAGATAGAGAGAAAGAGAGGATGAGAGAGAGAGAGAGAGAGAGAGAGAGAGAGAGAGAGAGAGTCCAGTGCTATTGGATTCCCCAAAGCAGAAAATAAGGCAGTGATAAGTTACCCTCCATAAGTGTAAGGGATAAACTTGAATCTACTGTAAGATCAGTCTGTGCTCTTTACCCCTGAACCTTCTCTACAGCCACCCAAAATACTTTAAATTGTACAATTTTCCCAAAATAATAGTATTTAAAACTACTTGGAACACATAGACTGTGTTATATCAGTGAATCTATTATTCTGTAAATATACTGTAACAGCATAATGACAAATCTTCCTTTCATTCTGCAGTATATTTTTTAAAGTCTAGAACTACTTTAATTGGTAATTCAATTGCTTTGGTTATATCTTTTATTTAGCTACACTTTTTTTCTGAAATAGTTCATGGAGGAAAGTTAAAAATCACCAACCTTTATTAAAAGAATTAAGAGTACAGTGAGTTTTCTAGAATAGGCTCCTTTCTGGGAAAGACAAGGAAGGATGGAGAATTTAAAGACAGAGGTTGCAGTCTTGTCACACCTGCTGCAGCCTGGAAGGTCTTTACAATGTTACCTTTAATCTTGCAAAACATCACACAGGATATTCCTACAGAATTACCAAACAGTTTTTACATAATAGGACCCTTTCTCAATAGTGAATGGGGTCACCTTTTGGTGTTGAAAAACAAATCATTAAAGAAATTCAGTTGCCTTTTGTTTACAGGCTAATGTAACTCCCAAGTGGAAAAGGTGCAGGGACAGGGAAATCTTACCTTTTAAACCCAGTTCTATCCTAATAAAAACAAAAGTATATTCATGTAACTCTGTTTATAATTTATACATTTTAATTGGTAGTATCTCTATGAAAGTATCAGCCCCAGAAAAGACAACATTTTATATGGAGATCTGAAACTTTGAAGACTTTTTAGGCTGAGACCTTCTCAGTAAGGCTTACCTGAATCCCTCTCCACTCTTCATATGCTATCTCTGGAAAGAGAATTGTAAAGATACCAGTGCATTCCATTCCTGTGATACCTTCATGAGAGACAGTCATGACCTGCTTCCACATGAATTCTACCTTTAATTAACATTCATTCCTTATCCAGAAAACAACTAGAGTGGAGGAAGCTCCAGCTCGGTAAAACTAAATACCTTCCATCTCCCCAGGCAAGCACAGTGGAAGACAGTCTAATAGAAATTCAATAGAAATGTCACTTCTCTAAGGCAAATGTGTTCAATATCCCTTGATGGTACCCTTATCAATTCACTACATCAGTCTCAGAGAAACAGAGCAAAATATTCCAGGCCTGAGGATAGCATTCTGTAGGGTCTCAAATGAGCATCCAAAATCATAAAGAGGATTAGGCAGATCACATATGATCTCCACCCAATAATCCCATCACTCCTATGACTAGAGGGTTCTCATAAGGCTGACCATAGTCCATGGGGCCCTATCAAAAGCCCATCTTTCCTCCCAAATCACCCACATAAGATGTATAGCAATGACCTCACATTCTGGGAGCCATGGACTGAGACTCCTTTCCATGCCTTGCCAATAGACTCTGGATCTTTAATGCAGAATAAACTTTTCTTACCAGAAGCAATTTCTGTTGAGAAGTTTAATGTTATTTCTGGGGCTAAGCTAGCTGAGCGGGAGCTAGGTGGGATGAAAATCAGGCCTGCCCGCAGCTCCTTCTACAAGAAGGTATATTCTTTAATGTTCAGATGTAATGTTCTATAATTGTTAAGCCCATTTGAGTCAGAAAATCTGTTATTTCCCCTATTTCTCTGTTAATTTTTTGTATGGAGGACCTTTCCTTTGGTGAGATAATGTTGAATTCTCCCACTATTAGTGTGTGGGACTTGATACGCAATTTAAGTTTTAGTAATGTTTCTTTTGCATATGTGGGTACTATTGTATTTGTCACATAAATGTTCATAAATGAACCTTCATCTTGATGTATTTTCCTGTGATGAATATGAATTGTCATTCTCCATCTCTTTTGATTAATTTTAGTTTTAAGTCTGTTTTGTTAGATACTAAGACAGCTACATCAACTTGCTTTTTAGGTTCATTGGATTGGAATGTCTTATCTGAACCCTTTACTCTGAGGTAATGTCTGTCTTTGAAGTTGAAGTGTGTTTCTTGTATGTAGCAGAATGATAGATCTGGTTTTCATATCCATTCTGTTAGCCTGTATCATTTTTAATTTTTATTTATTTATTTATTAAAAATTTCCACCTCCTCCCCTTCTCCCACTTTCCTCCCACTCCCCCCACTCTCCTACCCCCTCCCTGTCCAGTCCTAAGAGAAGTCAGGGTGTCCTGCCCTGTGGGAAGTCTAAGGCCCTCCCCCCTCCATCCAGGTCTAGGAAGGTGTGCATCAAAACAGACTAGGCTCCCAAAAAGCCAGTACATGAGTAAAATCAAAACTCAGTGTCATTATTATTGGCTTCTCAGTCAGCCCTCATTGTCAGCTATATTCAGAGAGTCTGGACTGATCACATACTCATTCAGTTCCAGTCCAGCTGGTCTTGGTGAGCTCCCATTAGATCAGTCACACCGTCGCAGTGGGTGGACGCATGGGTCATGTTCAACTTCCTTAGCAATCAGGGAAATGCAAATAAAAACAACTTTGAGATACAATCTTACACCTATCAGAATGACTAAAATCAAAAACACCAATGATAACCTATGCTGGAGAGAATGTGGAGTAAGGGGAACACTCATCCATTGCTGGTGGAAATGAAAACTTGTGCAATCACTTTGGAGATCAGTGTGGTGGTTTCTCAGGAAACTGGGAGTCAACCTACCTCAGGACCCAGCAATTCCACTCTTGGAAATATACCCAAGAGATGCCCAATCATACTACAAAAGCATTTGTTCAACTATGTTCATAGCAGCACTATTTGTAATAGCCAGAACCTGGAAACAACCTAGGTGCCCCTCAATGGAAAAATGGATAAAGAAGGTGTGACACATATACACATTAGAGTTCTACTCAGCGGTAAAAAACAATGACAATTTGAATTTTGCATGCAAATGGATAGAAATAGAAAACACTATCCTGAGTGAGATAACCCAGACCCAAAAAGATGAATATGGTATGTACTCACTCATTAGTAGATTCTAGCCATAAACAAAGGGCATTGAGCCTAGAGTTCATGATCCTAAAGAATCTAAATAATAAGGTAAACCTAAGGAAAAACATTTATTTATCCTTCTGGATACTGGGAGTAGACAAGATTACGGGACAAAAGTGGGGAGTACGGGGGTGAGGGTGGTATGGGGGAAAGGGAGAGGGGAAGAGCGAAGGGAGAAGGGGAGGACTGGGGAGAGCTTGGGGGGATGGATGGTTGAGATGGAGGAAGGGCAGATATGGGAGCAGTGAAGAAGATATCTTAATTAATGGACCCATTTTAGGGTTGGCAAGAGACTTGGCTCTAGAGGCATTTCCAGATGTCCAAGAGGATATCCCCAGCTAGATACCTGGGAAGCAGAGAAGAGGATACCTGAACTGGTCTTCTCACATAGCCACACTGATGAATATCTTGCATATCACAATAGAACCTTCATCTGGCAATGGATGGAGATAGAGACAGAGACCCACATTGAAGCACTGGACTGAGTTCCCAAGGTCCAGATGAAGATCAGAAGGAGGGAGGACATGAGCCTGTATCTTTTTATAGGTGAATTGAATCCATTGATATTTAAAGATATTAATGATCAGTGATTGTTATTTTTGTTTTTGTTAGTGGTAGTGGTAGTGTGTGTGTTTCCAGTCCTTGGAATTTGCTGGTGTGGGATCATTTATTGTCTGTTTCCATAGGTACAGCTAATTTCATTGTATTTGAGTTTTTCTTCTAGTACTTCCTGTAGGACTTGATTTTTGGATAGGTATTGTTTAAATCTTGTTTTGTCATGGAATGCTTACTCTGTCTATGTTAATTAAATTTTTTGTTGGATATAGTAGTTTGTGCAGGTTATATGTCATCTGTAGAGGTGACTGTTTTTCAATAAGTAAAAACAGCAAGATGCAATAATCTTGTATTATCCATATGCAAACTATATTTGGATCAATTTAATAATGAACTCAGTAATTGGTTTATTCATAAGCTGTTTGTGTGTATATGAAAATTGAAGCAATCACACTTAAAAATATAAGTATTTTTTCCTCTCATAAAGATATAAAGTTGAGCCAAGTTTATTGCTGCCTGCTTCCAAGCTTAGCACTTGGGAGGAAGGTGGATCTTTGTGAGTTTAAAATCAGAGTCATCTACTTAGTGACTCCCGACAGCCAAAGCTACATAGTGAAACCCTGTCTTGAAGAAAGGAAAGAAACAAAATGAAAAGAAAAGGAAATAAATCAAGTTGCCATTAATGTAAGTACTATAACACAGAGGCCATCAAACAGAAAACTATAAAATTACAAACAAAGAGTGTCCAAGCTAGTTGGGGCAGAAAGAAACCCAGAACACATATAGGAAAAAACTACTGTATCTTAATCAGAGAAAGCAGTCCTTGAGATCCAGTATAAAATGCAGGCATTAGGAAAATTGGTAGTATCTATCTCTAGTTGCCATGTGTAGCAGGCTAACCTAGGTAGGCCCTCATTTTGACTTTATGACTCACTTCTTGCATGCAATGGTCATGTTTGATAGGGGGAAGAGAAATTACATAATTTTTTACTCTGGGAACTATTATAAGCAGGATCTGAGAAACAGAGATGAGGAAGGTTGAGATAGACTTGGAGTTATATAAGGGGGGGGCATCAAATCCATTCCATTTTAGGGAATTATCTAGATCAGTTTTGACATTTAAGTCATAAGTTCTAAATTTGGGTATGGAGTGACCATTGTCCAATATTAAGGCCATATTTGAACTTAAACCAGAAAAAGTATGGTGGTTAGTGGTCTCCTAAGTGGAGGGCCTTCTTTTTAAACTAACCCTCAGAGCCAGCATAATAGTGTGTAATTTGGAACAATTAGGAAAGCAGGTGTCATGTGTAGCTAGCTACATGGAGACCTTACTTGGGTTTCTGATAGACTAATCTTGTCTGAAACATAATAGAGTGCTTAATCCCAGAGATGTTGGAATGGCTCAACATACGTTAATTCAAAAAAGTAATCTATCATATAAATAGAATGAAAGACAAAAACCACATGATCAGCTCTTCAGATGCAGAAATGACCTTTGACATTACTCAATATCCATTCATGATAAAAGTCTCAGAGACATTAGGAATATGAGAGACATACTCCTGTATAATAAAGTCTATGAACAGCAAGTCTACAGCAAACATCAGCCCAAA
Organism: Alexandromys fortis; assembly: GCF_014885135.2. Taxonomy (NCBI): domain Eukaryota; kingdom Metazoa; phylum Chordata; class Mammalia; order Rodentia; family Cricetidae; genus Alexandromys; species Alexandromys fortis. Next base: position 34,194 of record NW_026068363.1, read on the forward strand.
TGGTGAGAAACTCAAAGCATTTTCACTAAAATAAGGGAAAGCACAAGAATTCGACTCTATTCATGCCTACTTAGCATAAAACTTAAAGACTTATCTAAAGGAGTAAGACAAGGGCTAGGCAAAATAACCCTATTATCTGATGGTATGATTTTATTTATAAAAGACTCTAAAAGTTATACTGGGAATCTTGTACAACTGATAAACACTTTTAGCAAAGTAGCAGGACACAAAATCAATAAGCAAAATTCAATATCCTTCCAATGCACAAATGACAGACTAAGAGATAATAGGGGAAATCAGAACTTTTACAATGGTTACATCTATATTTATTACTGGTCTATCATAATGCACAAACAAAAAACAGCCCAGATGTCCAGAAACCAATCAACTGATAAATACAATGCTTTAAATTTACACTGTAAGGTGAGGGAGTGACTGCCAAGGGAGCAGGCCTGAGTCAGAGACCTCTGTGTAACCAAGCTGAGCCAGAGACCTCCGCAGGAGCAGGCCCAAGTCAGCAACCTTTACCAGAGAAGGCCTGAGCCAGAGACCTCCACTGAGAAGAAACATGGATAAATGCTAGATTCTAACAACAACAGAAACTACAGAAAGCCTACCAACTCATGGAAACTGAACAACTAGCAATTGAATTACCACTGGGCTAAAAAAGAAAGAAGGAAAGAAAGAGAGAGGGGGCGAGGGAGAAAAAAAATATTAAAGATGGCAGCACATTTAAGAAAAACTTGGAGAAATTGGGGTTTAACCCAAAGATCCGAAGAGCAAAACAGCCAGCTACTTGCTATTGCCTCAACCTCAGTCTGAAATGGCAATTCAGGAATCTAAAAAAGAGAATTTCTAAGATTTGTTTTCCCCCATTTCATAATACTCTCCAGGGCTGGGGTTAAAGACATGCACCACCAGGATTAAAGGCATGAACTGCCAGGTTTCTTTTTTTTTTTTCAATGAAAATAAAAAGAATGAAGTTTTACCAATATGTTAATAGAGCAAAATTATTGCAATGGCTTTAAAAGTTAGACAGACACTATTATGGGTTATTAAGTAAATGAGTTCTACAATTTAATTATTGCACACACCTAGGGGCCTTACTGAATAACTACAGGGCCCAGAAAGCCAAGTAAATATATAAGACTAATCCGGTATTAGCATCTATTACATCTTTGAAAGTTAATCTTTTAACAGCTTCAATCTTCACCAATATATTTCTTTTTTTCTTTTTGCCAGGTTTCTATGCTTCTCAGTATGGCCACTGGGATTAAAGGTGTCTGTTACTACTGCCTTGTTTAATGCTGACCAGTGCAGCTATTTCATTCTCTGATCTTCAGACAAAGTTTATTTATTAAACTACCAGTGAAATGCCACTACAAAATGATGCCTAGATTTCAATGAAGATGAATGCATAACATAACCAAATTTATGAAAAGAAAGTTTACAGCACTAAGTACCTGCATAAAGGAATTGGAAAACTCTATATCAATTACTTAACAGTTCAGTGAAGAGCTCCTGAACAAGACAAAGGAAATAGTCACAAGAGGCATAGAAGGTAGGAAATAATCAAATTGAGAGCTGAAATCAACAAAATAGAATCAAAGACAACAATACAAAGAATGGATAAAAAAGGAGTTGGTTATTTGAGAAAATCAACAAGATAGACAAACCATTATCTAAATTAATTCAAATGAAGAGAGAGAATATCCACATTAACAAAATCAGAAACAAAAAATGGGGACAAAACAGACACTGAAGAAATCTGAAGAATGAGGTCATATATCAAATACCTGTACTCCATAAAATTGGAAAATCCAAAAGTAATGAACAAAGCTCTTCTTGATAGAACCACATTACAAAATTCAATCAAGGTTGGAAGAACACTTTAAATAGAACTATAAGCCATAAGGAAATTGAATCTGCATTTGAAAGTTTCTCAAAATAAAATGTCCAGGACCAGATGGATTTAGCACAGAATTCTACCAGGCTTTCAAAAAAGAGCTAATATCAATACTCCTCATATTATTCCACATAATAGAAACAGAAGGTACATTGCCAAATTCATTCTATGATGCCACCATCATCCTGATACCCAAACCAGACAAATAATCAGCCAAGAAAGTTAAAATACCCTCATTAATATTGATGCAGAATACTCAATAAAATGCTCACATGCTGAATCCAATTATACATCAAAAAGATCATCTGTCATGAACAAGTAGCCTTTATCCCAGAGATGCAGAAATTTCAACATATGAGGATGAATCAATGCAATCAACCATATAAACAAACTGAAAGAAAAAAAAAAAACACATGATCATCTCATTAGATGATGAAACAGCCTTTGAAAAAATCCAACAAAGCCGGGCGATGGTGGCGCATGCCTTTAATCCCAGCACTTGGGAGGCAGAGGCAGGTGGATCTCTGTGAGTTTGAGACCAGTCTGGTCTACAGAGCTAGTTCCAGGACAGGCTCCGAAGCGACAGAGAAACCCTGTCTCAAAAAAANAAAAAAAAAAAAAAAAAAAAAAAAAAAAAAAAAAAAAATCCAACAGCTCATCATGATAAAGGTATTGGAGAGATCAGGTATACAAGGAACATTCCCAAACATAATGAAAGTAATATACAGAAACATCAAATTAAATGGAAAGAACCTCAAAATGCTTCTACTACAATAAGGAACAAAACAAGACTTTCCATATGATCCATATCTGTTCAATACAGTGCTTAAAGTTATAGCTAGTGCACTAAGGCAACAAAAGGAGACGAAGGGGATATTTAGAAAGCAAGAAATCAAAATATCATTATCTGAAGATGGTATGATAGTATCCACAAGTGACTCCAAAATTTCTACCAGATGTTAAACAAATTTATTGAAGTGTCTAGATTCAAGATTAACTCAAACAAATCAATTGACCTCCTTATATAAATAAAAAAAAAGGCTGAGAAAGAAATCGGAGAAATAACAACTTTTGCAATTGCTACAAATACTAAAAAGTATCTTGGTGTAATTCTAATCAAGCAAGTAAAAGATGTCTATAACAAGAACTTAGTCTTTGAAGAAAACAATTGAAGAAGATACTAGAAAATGGAAAGATCTCCCATATTCATGGAGCTGTGGGATTAACATAGCAAAAATGGCAATCTCACCAAAAGCAATCTACAGATTCAAAGCAATTGCCACTTAAATCTCAACATAATTCTTTATAGACCTTGAAAAAGCAATCCTCAACTTCATAAAAGCTCAGAATATCTAAAATAATCCTGTATGATAAAAGAACTTCCAGAGGTATCACCATTCCTGATTTCAATCTATACTGCAGTACTATAGTAATAAAAACCGTATCATATTATCATAAAAATGGACCAATGGAATTGAATAAAAGACCCAGAAGTAAATCCAAACACCAATGTACATCTAATTTTGATGAAGAAGACAAAAAATTATACAATGCAAAAAAGAAAGCATCTTTAACAAATGGTGCTGGCATAACTGGATGACATCATGCAGAAGAATGCAAATAGAGCCATATCTATCAATCCACACACAAAGTACAATTCCAAGAGATGAAAGATCTCAACAGAAACCCAGACACAATTGAAGTGATAGAAGAGAAAGTAGGGAATAGCCTTGAACATATTAGAATAGGAGACTACACCCTGAATACAATGCCAATAGTACAAACACTAACACTGATAATTAATAACCATATCTAACAATATATATCACTAAAATATAGAAAAATTCAAGAAACTAGACTTCAAAACATCAAATAATCCAATTGAAATTGGGCACAATTCTAAACAGATAATTCTCAACAGTAGAATTTCAAATGGCAAAGAAACTCTTAAATATTCAACATCCTTAATCATCAGGGAAATGCAAATCAAAATGACTCTGAGATTTGATATTATTCCTGTTTGATTGTCTAATATCAAAAACAAAAGTGTAAACTTATGCTGGATAGGATGTGAAGCAAGGGGGAATACTCATCTATTGGAGTGCAAACTTGTACAGCCTCTTTGATAATCAATATGATTGTTGCTCCATGGTGGCTCCCTGACTCCACTTTCTTTCTCCCAGCATCCAGTTTAGCTTTCCCCCGCTAGCTCTATTCTGCTAAGGCCAAAACAGTTTCTTTATTCATTAACCAATAAAAGCAACTTCCCACACCAGTGATCAAGCTTCTTCTATAGATATTTGGGTGCTTTCTTAATGACCAGAATGTGCAGTTTAAAGACCAGGGAAACTGGGGAAATATGGCAGTGTCTGCTTGCTATGCCCAATTCAGCATGGTGGAGCTGCTCACTGCCTCCGAGATCCATGCACAGTGCCCTATCTCTAGGCCTACAGCTGGTCCATGTTCTTACCAAGCAAGCTGTAGCACGTTGCTCACAAACCCCATTAAAATGCTCAGTCTCCTAAAAGAGCCAGAGGTCGCACTGGCAGCATGGCCCAGAAAGCTGATATTTCAAAGCAGTGCAGTTTTTTTCCTGCTACCTGATTCAGGAAAACCTCTCCTAAAGGAGCTGTGGCATACCACCAGCAAACAGCAGGAAGCTATATTAAACTCTGTGTCTAGAATTCCTTTCTAAGCTCTCTTGGGTTTTTAAGTGGATTTTAGTTGGCCATCTGGGTACCAATTTGTAGTAAGGAGGACACTTGTTTGTTCCAGCTTCCCAAAACTGAAATAAACATACAGAAACCTATATTAATTGATTCATTGATTGGCCCATTAGCTCTACCTTTGATGGAGGTGGGTCTTGTATCTTATCTGTTGCTTTCATTGGTTAATAATAAAGAAACTGCCTCAGCCCTCATAGGACAGAAAATTAGGTAGGTGGAGTAAACAGAAGAGAATGCTGGGAAAAAGAAGCTGAGTCGAGGAGTCGCCATGGTTCTCCCACTCCAGACAGACGCAGGTTAAGATCCTCTCTGGTAAGCCACCTCGTGGGCTACACAGAATATTAGAAATGGGTTAGAAAAATATGTAAGAGGTAGCCAATAAGAGGCTACAGATAACGGGCCAGGCAGTGTTTAAAAAAATACAGTTTCCATGTAATTATTTCAGGACATAACCTAGCCATGCGAGCGGCTACGTGCCAGGGACACAGCCTCGCTGCTCCTATCACAACATACCTTCTTAATTACTTCTTAATGGGTTACTTTCTTAACCGATCTCCATTAATCTGTGCATCACTATAAGGTCCTGGCCTACCAGCAAAGTTTCAGCACATCTGTCTCCAGCAGCAGCTCCATGGCTTCTCCCTGACTCTGACTCCTTTCTCCCAGGATTCAGTTTTGTTTTCCTTGCCTAGCTCTTCTATAGGCCCAAAGCAGTTCATATATATATATATGGTTTGATATAACATATATCAAACCATACATATATATGGTTTGTTGAGAAGAGGTTTCCTGCATAGCCCTTGCTGTCCTGGAACTTACTCTAAAGACCAGGCTGGTCATGAACTCACAAAGATTCCCTCTCCCTCTGCCTTGCAGGTGCTTGGATTAAAGGCTTGAGCCATACTACCCATAGACAAAACTATTATTAATACACTGTTTTTGGTTTTCTCTGGCTCTTCACTGATCTTGAATTGTCACCTTTTACTATTCGAGAGCCATGCTCTTCAGAGCTTTACAGATAAAGAATCATTAATAAAATGGAATAGGCTCTATTACACTTGCGTGTCCATTGTATGAAGTTTTTAACATTTACATGTGCACTAGGTTTTCCCTTAAAAATACATTATAGATCTTGGTTGAGTCATTAACAGAGTTGAATAACACAGACTTTCTCTTCATTATAATATGACTATATCATCAGAACAGTCAGTTGAATTCAATACTGCTATTTTGCCTAACAATTGGGGACAGAATTTCAGGGAGATCAAACCTCATTCTTATGCCTTAATGAAATAAGAGAGAGTCAAAGGTAGAGGTTCCTTAACAGATTAGAAAAACTTCTTGAAAGAGGAGCTACACCCAAGTGTGGGATTCCCCATGTTATAGATACATTTGGCAATACAGAGAGTTAGTGATGTCACAATGGAGGGAAAACATGGAAATATGCAGGTGACTCACGGTCACAGATGGTGATAAACACATCACACATGTGAGGAAGTCTCTAACCAAAATGTCAGTAGTATTGCCCTCCAGAATTCCTGTTTTCAACCATTTTTACTTCATGGATCAACCATAAATATCTAAAGAACACAGACATCCAAATGAGAGAGGAGAAAGTAGAATTAATGCACTGAACCTAGAGGAGATTATGATTTGTCAATCCCAATAGAGTTCCTTTTGTAGGAGACATGAAATAACAATAGTCCTTTTTACAAGTGACTTCACAGGTGGTTCTCTAAGGAGTTTTTGTCTTACTTCCCCATAATTCTCATCACTGTGTCTAAAACCACGATCATAAAACAGGCAGTAGTAGGCAAGCAAGCGCTCTCATCTAAGAGAGGCTTCCTGACTCAGCTTTAGCTGCAAAACCCTGCAGCTCATTAAGAGTTCCTGTCATGAAACACTTAAATGGTGTTGACAAAAAGCTGAACGCATGCTTTTCGGTTTTCAGCCGTAGCAGGAAAAAAGCTGTGCTGTTTAAAAATGCCGGCTTTCTGGGCCATCCTGCCAGGGCAAACTCTGACTGAGGCAGAAGGGCCAACTACCGAGAGAGGAATTGACTGTTGTCTGTTGTAGCTCGCTGGCTGGCAGGGACCTTGAAACACCATAGAATTGTGGCTATAAACATGGCTACAGCCTGTATCTCTGCCATGAGGCTGGAAAGCTAAGGAATGGACTGGATCTACCTGGCAAAGCCACGGCTTTGATCCTACTCATATTGCTCAGTAAATTAAAGACTTATGTGTTCAGAAAAAGAGATATATATAGTAAAGAGAGATTCAAAGACAAAGAAAATTTTAAATGATTTACAGTGTGTTGAAAATAATATGCAGACTAAAATTTAAAATTCTTAAAGTAAAAAAAAAAGTAAGAAAAAGAGAAGTTGTGTGTGGTAGTACACGCCTTTAATCCCAATGCTTGGAAGGCAGAGGGAGATTGACCTCTGTGACTTCAAGGTGTGGTAGCACAGGCCTTTAATCCCAGTGCCTAGAAGGCAGAGACAAACAGATCTCTGTGAGTTCAAGGTGTAGTAGCATACACCTTTAATCCCAATGCCCGTGAGGCAGAGACAGGCGGATCTCTGAGAGTTCAAGGAGAGCCTGGTCTACAGAGTTATCCCAGGTCAAAGAGATACAGAGAATATAAAATAAAAGTAAAAATAAACAAAATAGAGGTTAAAATAAAGCATACAAAGATGGAAAATACACAGAGAATCTTGATACTGTATACTATTATGCTCTCTTTGAATTGTTTGAATGCTGAGGAAGAAGCAACAGCTGCCAAAAGATATTTGTTTATAAATGCTACTGAACTAATCCAACATAGATATTTTCAAAATGCCTTGGCTTTGAAATTTGGATCTAAGGACATGATACTTTGGAAAGGAGTTTCTTTTTTTGTTTTCACAGAGGATGAGACCCTGTTCATTTCTTCTATTCCGATATGGTATGATGGACCACACCTTCCTGAACGGTTGCTGTGAATACCTTAAGAAAATTGCTTCACTCACCTGCCAACTAAGATGAAACTAGCACACAGGTTATACCATGAAAGACGTAATTAACGACGCCCCCATTCAGCAGGAAGCAGTTTGGAGAGAAAAAAACTGTGCCCTTGTTCCCAAATATGGTTTATGAATGTTCTTTTACATTTAAAGGAGGATATGATATAGATATAAATAATTTGCATTGGTATGGATTTTAAGGTCAATTTTGTTATATGTGTATGTGTTTCTGATCTTGACTAAGGTATTATGATTGTGTAGTTCTTTTAAAAAATGTAATGTATATAGGTTGTTAATAGATAATCATAATAGTCAAGTTTATAGTTATGTTAGTTAGATTTTCTAGATATATAGATATATATTTCAGTTAGATCGACATTCTTCATATTTTTCAAAGACTACGGAATATGCTATTAAATGTTTTAATACCTTAGGACTTTTCATGACAATGAGACACTCTGCTACTGGCAGCACCAATCTACTTCAAGAGGAAGATGGGCATCGAAGAGGATCCTTATGGAGTTTGATAGCCATTTGGGCAAGAAACTGCTCTTGCCTGGACTGTTGCATAAACTTGACACAAAGGACCCACAGAGAGAGGACTGCTGAAGTTGCCTAAAGGTGAGATGACCTTTTGGGGTTCCTGATTCATGAAAGAGTCTGCAAGACATTCTTCAGGACAAGCAGACAGTGACTGCGTTTGAAATTTCCTGCTTTATGGAAATGTCTGCTGGAAACTATGGGCCTGTAGGCCGAAGATGGATGCCCCAACAGTACAGAGGAACTTTGGGCGACTGTCCAGGCAGCGAGATGTCTCTGTAATTTCTAGAGTTTGAAAGTTGCTTATTTCTTGTTTGCTTAGGTAATATTGCTCTTTGATGGAGTTAAGAATAGTTAGCTATAGTTATAGTTTTCCTTAGTTATGATATAGATTATTGTAATTTTTACTGTTTTGTTATATGTAATTTTGCTCTGTTAAAGGTAAAGCCTTTTTTTTTAAACAGAAAAAGGGGAAGTGATGTGGGAGTGTCATATATCAATCTGTTGATTTCATTGGTTAATTAAATAAAGAAACTGCTTGCCCTGATAGGTTAAAACATAGGTGGGAGGAGTAAACAGGAGGAAGAGGAAGTGAGGTAAGACTCCTCAGACAGACCCGAGATAGCTCTGCTCTCTGGAGCAGAGACGCCAGGCTCCGCTCTCCCAGGCATCTCCGACCCAGGATGGATGTAGGCTAGAATCTTCCCCATAAGCACACCTTGGGGTGCTTACACACATTATTAGAAATGGGCTAGTCCAGGTGCGAGAGTTAGCTGAGAAAAGGCTAGATATAATGGGCAAGCAGTGTTTAAAAGAATACAATTTGTGTGTTGTTATTTCGGGCATGAACTAGCAGGCGGCCGGGGTGCTGGGGACACAGCTCCGCCACTCCAATTTCAAAAGTATACACCAAGTGTGGCATTTTCCATGTTACAGATATATTTAGCAATACAGAGACTTAGTGATGTTGTAATGGAGGGAAAATTTTAAAATATGCATGTGACTCATGTTCACAGATGGTGCTGAACACATCAAACATGAAAGGAAGTCTCAGACATAAAATGTCAGTAGTATTTCCATTAAAAATTCCTAATTTCAAACATTTCTATCTCATAGTGCAAGCATATATGTATATAGAGCAAAGTCATTCACATAGGGAGGAGAAAGTAGAATGTTATTCTGAACCAAGAGAAAATTATGATTTGGCACTCCCAATACCAGTATTTTGTAGGAAACATGAAAAAACAATGGTCTTTTTTACAAGTGATTTCACAGCTGGTACTCTGGGGAGTTTTGGTCTTACTTCCCCATTATTCTCATCACTGTGGCTATAGCCACTATCATAAGACTGGCAAAAGTAGTCAGCCTCATCCTCAATCTGCAGAGCAGTGATGGTCAGTGAGGCTGAGTTGGAGGATCTGTCAATGGAGCCAGAGAACCGATCAGGAATCCCAGATGGTCTTTGATTGTCCTTATAGATCACATTGGTGGGAGGACTTCCAATGTGCTGCTGGTACCAGTGCACATAGCTGCCTCCAATGTTACCACTGCTGCGCTTGCAGGAGATGGTGACTGTGCTCCCAAGAGACCCAGACACAGAGTTTGGCTGAGTTAGCACAAACTGGGCACATGTCCCTGTAAAAGGAAGATAATAAAAATTAGTAAGGACAAGAAAATCTCATTTACAAGGAAGAACATTTCAAGCAACATTTACTCTCCCATAATTATTAAAGTCCACTGACCTGTTAATTGATGAAGGAAAATGAACAGTATTGGAGTCCAAGCCATGGTGAAGACACCCAGATTCTTCTTGCTGAGTTCAATGAACTGACTAGAGCTGGGTGCCCCTTTTTATCTGGCTCTGTGTGTGCAAGCTGACTCCATGCAAATATCCCTCTTCCTTGGGATGTACAGGCCCCTCCTTTTACATCAGATTGGGAGTCACAGAGAAGTTGAGAGACTACACATGCAGAGGACTTGGGCTCCACCAAGTGGCAGAATAGAAAAACCTTAAAGTGAAGAAAAAACATCAGAAACCAGGGAAACAACTCTCCCCAAAGCAACCATGTTCTTCCATCAGGTGAATGTCTGCTAGATCGTCTCCTACCAATTGTGAGACAATTTTGGAAGCCACATATCTCTATCTGGACTCTGAGTGGAAAGTAAATTATCCACTAATGTAATTCTGTATGTGTCAATTGAGGCAGTGTATAAACTACTTTATTTTGCATAGAGAATCAATGCCTAGAGAGGCACAATTTTTTTCTGTTTTTTTTTTCTATTTCTCCATACAAATTTATATAGTATTGTCGTTTAGAGTGGATTTTGGCAATGCCTGCTATTAGTGTGCTTGTTGTTCCTGTAGAAGAAGTGATTTTGATTCCTAGCAACCATGTCAGACAGCTCACATCCTCCTGCAATTCAGGCTCTAAGAGATCAGATGCTTCCTCTGGCCTCCTCAGGTACCCAGACACACTTCTTACCACACACACACACGAGTGCACACACAGTCGATTTATAAATAGCCTACAATCTGCTGTTCACAATTAGGTCCAATGAAACAGTGAATAATAGCGGTTGAAATAGTCAACATAAATTGTAAGAGAATCCCTAGTCTAACAGTTGAAAATTTGCAGAGTTTTAACAATCTTACAACAAAAAACAACATCAAATTTTGTAAGCTGAGACTAAGTTGCCGAACTTGAAAATGTTTAGTTTCTGAGTCTTTCTTTTCTATACTAAGTAGGTAATGTCCATGAAATTATTAAAATTTTTTGTTCATAGAAATATATTTCTCATAACAATGACTGCATCAGGATAAAGGAGGAAATATGTAACAGAGCTATGAGTTGGCTACTTATGTATTGAATGGAATCAAAGAACAGGAAGTAAACCACAGAAGTGTGTTTGGGAAATGTTGTCCAATGATATCACTACATGTGCAAGTTTATGGAGGACAGTAGTGATTTCTAAATAACTTTTTCCTGCCAACAGCATTGTCCTCTGAAGAATAGCCTATCGCTGTCCTCTAATGGGCAAAAACACATCCATGCAAAGTATTTGTGGATGCAACTACTTCTTCCAGGGAAGGTATTGAAGTAAGGTTAAAAGAACATGGTTAGACAAGAAAGGAAAAGCAGGCTTCCTACAACTGTCATGTCTTCATCCTTGAAAAGTCTTCAAGAGAAAACAGCTAGAAATCACAGGGTTGGCCATCAACACAGAAGCAGTCTGGGAAAAGGGACAATCAGAGGCCCTGTACATTACCAAAGCTAGAATCTGTTTAACAGACATTTAGCCTTCTCTAATTTTAAACGCATAAAGCTGTCACTGTCCCTATCTCTACAACTTCATCTCTTTTTCCTAGTCATTAATTTCTTTTCCATGTCAGAGGATGACCTTGGGTATTCCCTAAACAATTGCCAGCACACCAGTTACATGCCTTGGGTTCTTCAACTAGAATTGGAGATGACCTATCTATAGGTCCTCTAAATGACTGAAAATCTCAGAAAAGGACTTGTTAATAGCCATGGCCCATGTGGTACTAAAATGTCCTTTCAACACTAAAGGATAGTCATTCACAACTGTATGATGGGAAATTCAGTTATCTCTGCTGAAAGTGTGGAGAGTAGAAGCTTGTGCTCTGATTGAGCAGGCTGGAACATGATTTCAACCTTGAGAACCAGGGCAAAGGCTTGTACAGCCACTCCAGCCAAATAGCAAGGTAAATAAGGTTCACAAGGAACTGATTCCTTTTCTACCTCATTAAGCACTAAGCAGTTCTGCTTTTTGTTTTTAAATTTTGGTTTTTTTTTTTTTTCAGTTTTCAATACAGGGTTTATATATAGCTTTGGTGCATGGCCTGGAATTAGCTCTTGTAGACTAGGTTGTGTAACGGCGTAAGCAAATGCAGGCAGATTGTCAAAATATAGACAGCTTTAATGGAGGAATAGACTTACAGAACCACCGTTCTCGCGGAGACCAGGAAAGCAGAAGCCAGCGCTGGGAGCATGCTCGCCAAATTTATAGGCAAACTTTAGCCTGAGGCAAACACGCCCCCTAAGGGGTGGGACTTATCCCTACATCTCCCCGTTTTGTCTAAAAGACAGAACTAAACCAAATACAACTATATACAATAATGACAAATAATAAATATAACAATATTGAGAATCAAAAGTTTTGCTAAACATTCTATCTCAAGGAGTCTAAATAATGTAGAGAGTAACTACAATTATATAATCTTCAACTCCATCAAAGATCCGAGAAGGGAATATCCGAGAAGGGAATAAATATTACTTAACAAACGAGATATATCCAAAATGTGTAACAATTGACAGAGACAACTGACTACCTGGGCAATCACCCAAAGTCTCGTTTGCAATGTTGAGTCAACCAACTTTGGCTAAGGCCTAACATAACTGACATACCATTAACAAATGCAATGAATTTTTCAAAACTATCTTACCCTGTCTTGGCAGGATATGACAGTCCTGTTGTATCCATTGATGCACGCTCTGTATCTTTGTCAGTGGTTGAGGTATGGGCTTTTCTTAACCCAAAGGCCAGTTCTGCCAAGAAGACAAGCTCCCAGTGGAGTGTCTTTGGTGCTCAACGTTCTCTCGGGAATAGAGCGGTGTTGCCAGGAGCAATTGTGTCTCACTATCACGAAACTCTGAGTTATATTAAAGGCCATATTCTACAGCTCTCCAAAGAGGTTGAAGATTATCTATCTATACTGAGTATAATCTCTATATATCTAAAGAACCTGATTAGTCTAATTACAAATGACAAACTTAGATGACTATTAATCTATATAATTCTCAATATCTATCTAACTTAAAGACTAAAACAATAAACAACTGTGCAATATATGAAGACAATGATCTTCATCTGTAAACAATGTCATTACATATCAAATGTAAACAATGTTATTACATAAATAGTATCAGAGGTAGAAATGTACATTGTGATATGGTAGATGTATCAATACAATATAAGCATATTCTTATACAAAAATAGAGGTAGGAACACTCACATTCAATATTCAATATGTCAATATACAGAAAACAGTACCAATACAATTTTCTAAAAACAGTAACTCACAAATACCAATCATCCCATCAAACCAGTTAATCCCCCCCCTTTTTTTTTTTTTGAACATACCCCTAATTCCATAAAACATCTCCCCATCCCCTCAACCCCAAACCAACCACTAAAAGATGTCCCTAACCCTGAGGGCAAACTCTGTTGGGAGAGGGGACGTCGTCCTCTAAGATTGCTTCAAGCTGACATGGGGGCGATGTTCTCCTTAGGGGCTCCTGTGAAAGCAAATGATGGTAAAATTCCCAAATTAACCTTTGACCTAAGAAAATTATAACTAGTCCCTGAGCACTTTGAGAAGGTCCGGCCAGAGTGTTGTCAAAAATGTGCACCATTCGAAATTGTCTTGTGCAGTTGGTACCAAAAAACAGGTCTCATATTAGCGCGTAAAAAAGAGAAAAAGAAAAAAAATATTCATGACGTCATAAAAACCAGGTTGAGTTGATGTTGTGGGGCCCCATCTTCATCCTGGAAACTTCAAAAATTACTGTAGGGAAATTTGTTGCTTGTTATGGGAAATTTAAACATTAACAACAAGGACATATTCTGACATATAAAGAAAGACACAGATATGAGGAAAAGCAAAGAAAGTTTATCAAGTATATAATTATCCTCATTCTGTCCCATTTCATGGCTCCTGATCTGAGACAGAAACTCTGAGATATCTCTTATCAACAGGCTTGGAATTGAAGAGGGACTGAGCCATAGTCCAACTCCAAAACCAGCTCTACATATTTATAAAGAAGCGTTCAAAGAGAAAAAAGAAAATATATATATAATCAATACTTACTCATGTTACTGTTGAGTCTTAGTGGGTCGTAACTATTTTCCATCCATCAGTTATTAAATATTCAGGGTCCCTTAAATTCTTTGAAGATCAGTATTTTCCTGTGGAGATAAAAAAAAAAAAAAACCCTGCCCCCAACCTACCTGAATTCCTTACCATCAGTATGCTCGCCATCCTTGTGAATGAATTGTTATTTATCTTTTCCAAATGGCTTTTCTTCTTCATACCGAACCTTTATTAATTTTGACGGTATCCACAATTGTTCCTCACCTGTGGAGATAAGAGCAAAACCCCTTCCCCAACGCAGCACATCTCCTGGCTTCCATTGTGAGGTCAGCACATCCTTGAAATAAACTGGTTGATTTAGTTCAGTAGACTTTTCCATTATCCAATGTCTTTCTGCAGCCGTTGTCCCCTTCTCATTAGCGTTAAGAAAATTCAAGGTTAACAAAGCATTATGTAACCTATTTCTGGGGGTGTTTTCCACCCCTTTCTGTTTATTCAACATATCCTTTATAGTTCGATTTGATCTTTCTATGACTGCTTGACCTGTAGGATTGTATGGTATACCTGTAACATGCTTGATATTGTAATAGTCAAAAAACCGTTTCATTTTCCTAGAGGCATAAGCAGGACCATTATCTGTCTTTATTTGTGTAGGTATACCCATGATAGCCATGACTTCTAATAAATGAGTGATTACTGAATCAGCTTTTTCTGAACTTAAAGCAGTTGCCCACTGAAAGCCTGAATAAGTGTCAATGGTGTGGTGAACATACTTCAATTTGCCAAATTCTGCAAAGTGAAACACATCCATCTGCCAGATTTCATTCCTTTGGGTGCCCTTTGGATTAGCCCCTGCAGGCAGTGGCGTTTGGTTATAGAAAGAGCAAGTAGGGCATTTCTTTACAATCTCCTTAGCTTGTTGCCATGTGATAGAAAACTCTTTCTTCAAACCTTTGCTATTAACATGATGTTTTTTATGAAATTCAGAGGCTTGTAGCACACTACCAATCAATAATTGATCAATTTCTGCATTACCTTGTGCTAGAGGACCTGGCAGACCCGTATGGGATCGGATGTGTGTTATGTACATAGGGCAAAGCCTGTTCCTGATCAAATCTTGAACCTGGATAAACAATGAGGTTAGTTCTGTATCATCAGGTATAAATTCAGCAGTTTCAATATGTAAAATAACTCTTTCTGCGTATTGTGAATCAGTAACTATATTAATAGGTTCTCTAAAATCCCTTAGCACCATAAGAATGGCATATAATTCTGCCTTCTGGACAGAATCATAAGGACTTTGTTCCACCTTACCCAAGTCTTCCGATTTGTAACCTGCCTTCCCTGTTTTATTGGCATCAGTATAGAATGTACGGGCTCCAGTTATTGGAGCATCACGGACGATTCGAGGAAGGATCCAAGAAGTTCTCTTTATGAAGTTAAGCCTCTTGCTTTTTGGATAGTTGTTATTAATGTCTCCCAAAAAATTAGCACAAGCTCTTTGCCATGTTTCATTATCTTCCCATAATTTCTTTAGTTCATCAGCAGTGAAAGGCACTATAATTTCTGCTGGGTCTATGCCTGCTAGTTGACGAAGTCTCAGCTTGCCTTTTATAATTAACTCAGAGACTTTTTCCACATAAGTTTTCAGTTTTTTACTTGGTTTATGTGGTAAAAAGATCCATTCCAAGATAATATCATCTCTCTGCATTAAAATTCCTGTAGGAGAAATTTTGGATGGTAATATGACGAGAATACAATCGAGCTCTGGATTCACCCTGTCCACATGTGCCTGTTGTAATTTTTCCTCAATTATTGTCAGTTCCTTTTCTGCTTCAGCTGTTAATTCTCTGGGACTGTTTAAGTCTTTATCACCTTCCAAGGTTTTGTTCAAATGAATTATTAGATCAGGTGTTATCCCAACAGCTGGTCGTAGACTGGAAATGTCTCCTAACAGTCTTTGAAAGTCATTAAGAGTCCGTAGGCGATCTCTCCTAATTTGTGCCTTTTGTGTCTTAATTTTTTGCAAACCTATTTTATAACCTAAATAATTAACAGAATCTCCCTTCTGTATCTTCTCAGGAGCAATTTGCAATCCCCATTTAGGTAAAAGTATCTTTATTTCTTCAAACAGTCTGTTCAAGGTATCCATGTTTGAATCGGATAACAAGATGTCGTCCATGTAGTGGTATATTATAGATTTGGGAAATTTCTTGCGTATTATTTGCAATGGTTGGTTCACAAAATATTGGCACAAGGAGGGGCTATTTAACATACCCTGGGGGAGGACGGCCCAGTGGTACCTCTTGGAAGGTTGAGAATTGTTGTAAGTAGGCACCGTGAAGGCAAATTTTTCTCTATCTTCTTTTTGTAAAGGTATGGTGAAAAAACAATCCTTTAAATCAATAACTATAAGAGGCCATCCTTTTGGTAATAAAGAGGGCAAAGGGATTCCAGATTGCAGAGGACCCATAGGTTGAATAACCTTGTTGATAGCTCTGAGATCTGTCACCATTCTCCATTTACCTGATTTTTTCTTAACCACAAATACAGGAGAATTCCAAGGGCTGGTAGATTCTTCTATATGTCCAGCATCTAATTGCTCTTGTACCAGCTGTTCTAAAGCCTGTAACTTTTCCTCAGCTAGAGGCCATTGCTTTGTCCATATTGGTTTCTCAGTCAACGATTTTAGAGGCAAGGCTGTTGGTATCTCTGAAGGGACATCAATTTCTTGTTCTTGTACAGCCTGAATGGCTGGTTTTCTCTGTTTGTAATATCTTTTAATATTATTCTCAGAAGTAGAGGCTCTAGAAGTAGCAGGAATGTTAATTTAGGTATTCCATTGTTGTAATAGGTCACGACCCCATAAATTCATTACAATATTGGCTACATATGGCCTTAATTTTCCTATTTGTCCTTCTGGCCCTATACATTCAACACATCTCATGCTCTGCCTTACTTGAGATAGGGTTCCAATTCCCAGGAGCTGAACATTTACATTCTGAAGAGGCCAATAAGGATGCCAAGATTCTGGAGTAATGATACTTACATCAGCACCTGTGTCCAGCAGGCCAGTAATAAAAATGCCATTTACACACACTCTCAGCTTAGGTCTTTGATCATTTATAGAAGTTTGCCAAAACACACGTAACTCATCTTTCTGCTCATTATCGTTTGTAACAGTAGGCATGAGGTTTCCTAATTGTCCTGACGAGGCACGTTCTCTGCAGAAACTGGAAATGACTGGACCATGTTTGCCATGGGGGCCTGTGAGGCCCCCCCTCTCACGTTTCCCGTCTGTATCAGGTTTCCTTGTCTATCTCTTGTAGATCTGCACTCATTCGTCCAATGTCTACCCTTTCCACATCTTCTACATAAACCTGAAGGCTGAGTCCTTCTATTTCTGTTATTTCTAGAAGACGCATTATTATTGTTTCTGAAGGTCCGTTGTTTACAATTCCTTCTCATATGACCCATTTTGCCACAATTAAAACATTTGGTATTCTGATGTCTCCTTTTACCATTGGAAATTGCTTCCT
Source organism: Alexandromys fortis (assembly GCF_014885135.2). Taxonomy (NCBI): domain Eukaryota; kingdom Metazoa; phylum Chordata; class Mammalia; order Rodentia; family Cricetidae; genus Alexandromys; species Alexandromys fortis. The sequence continues at coordinate 51,802 of NW_026068363.1, forward strand.
CTACCCATGCTTCAGTGCCATAATCAAATGTATCAACATCCAGTGTATGCAAGACCCATTCTTCCAAGGGTGCTGATCTGAACCTTAAAGGCCCCAAAATCTTTTTGCATTCCACATTTGCATTTTCATAAGCCAAAGACTCAATCATTATACGTCTTGTGTCAGGGTCAGGTATCCCTATTTGTACAGCCTTAGTAAGTCTTTGTAAAAAATCACTAAAGGGTTCTCTCTGACCTTGTTTAATTGTAACAAATGATTCCATTCTCTGTCCTGGGTCTTGTACCCTGTCCCAAGCCCTTAAGGCTGCTGTAGTGCATATGGAGAGTATGCTTTCATCCAAATTAGCTTGTTCCTGAGGATCGGAAAAGAGTCCTTCACCTAGAATTTTATCTAGGGAGATGTCACTTCCCTTCGCCTTTTCTTGCTGTTCTAAAAGTCTAGCCTCTTGCCTGAATAAGCATTTCCATTTTAATTGCGTCCCACTCTCAAGGACTGCAGAGGTCAGCTGGAGCCAGTCCAATGGTGTATCTCTGCTTGTGGATGCCCAAGATTTTAGCAATTCTTTAACAAAAGAGACGTGCATCCCAAAAGTCATGACAGCCTGTTTAATTTCTTTGAGGTCATTCATAAGGACAGGCTCCCATGCATCTTCCTTTATGACCCTAGGGTTTCTGGAACCAATCACCTTCTCTGTTGTTATTACTGGAAAGGCAGGTATAGCTGTAGGTAGAGCTTTGTGGAAATTGTCCCGGAGAGATTTACCCACAGATGTAGTTAAAATTTGCCTTTCTACTTTTTGCTCTTCTTCATCAGAATTTAGAAATTCCTCAATCTATTCTATTCACCATTGCCTTCTGCAATGTCTGAATCTCCTGTCCAGAATTATGTTCCAAAGCCTTCATTGAGGATTCTAAAGTATGAAGTTTGTCCATTAGAGATAACATCTAATCTTTGGACACAATTTTTATGGCATAAACCATGCCTTCTTGTATTGACAATCTTTCTGCCAATCTGTCATAAGCTTTAGACAAAATCCGATTGTCACATTCAGCAGTTTTGATTCTCTCAGTTAATATTTCAGTTCCTACAGAAAGGGACTGAAGCTTACAACCCAGATCAGCTGTTCCCTCTTCCATAGTAATGAGTTTCTCCTTAATATCAGCCACTAATGATTCAGTTCTTACAGAAAGGGACTGGAGCTTACGATCCAAATCAGCTGCTCCCTCTTCCATAGTAATAAATTTCTCCTTAATATCAGCCTGTACCTTTTTTAAATTTTGCTCAGTTGATTGAGTCATGTTAAATAAAGTTCTGTTCTCCTCTGGAGAACTTCAAACTGATTCTTGAGAAGATTGTTGTCATCCCCAATTGTTTTTAAGTGTGCAACCTCTGCTCGTAAAGACTTTATCATATTTCTATTATCAAACCATATATTGCCAAGGAAAACTACGAATCCCAGAAAGATCCATAGAGATGGGGTGATAGACACCTCTTGTAAAATCTCCCACATGATACAATTAAAAAAAACTGTTAAATTCTTGAATGGTAACGTGTTCAGACATTGTAATTATAAAAAAAAATTTTTCTTTTACCTGCAATGACTGGTTCCTGCCAGTGGTGGTCTCTGTGGTTTGGAACCTGTCTTGGAACTAGCTCTTGTAGACCAGGTTGGCCTCTAACTCACAGAGATCTGCTTGTCTCTGCCTCCCGAGTGCTGGGATTAAAGGCGTATGCCACCACCCCTGGCTGGCCTCGAACTCACAGAGATCTGCCTGCCTCTCTGGATATTATGGGCCTGAAGGCCGAGTGTATCTCGGACTCAGCCCTTGGGCCCGAGTCATGAACTAAGAAAATGACACCCGGAAGCGTGCTGTGTTAGCTAGCAGGCTACGCGCTTGAGTCTGGGGCAAAATAGCCCGACGTTGGACACCAAAATGTAACGGCGTAAGCGAATGCAGACAGATTGTCAAAATATAGACAGCTTTAATAGAGGAATAGACTTACAGAACCACCATTCCCGTAGAGACCAGGAAAGCATAAACGAGGGCTGGGAGCATGCTCGCCAAATTTATAGGCAAACTTTAGCCTGAGGCGAACACGCCCCCTAAGGGGCGGGACTTATCCCTACAATGTTGGCCTTGAACTCACAGAGATCGACTGTTTCTGCTTCCTGAGTGTGGCTTAAAGACGTGCACCACCACTGCATGCTTTGCTTTTGTTTTTTATTATATTGTGGGAAACATTGACTTCTGAGAGTGTTTTGGACTTTAGATTTTACACAGACATGATAATATTTGTAATTCAGTAAGGCCATGGGAGTCACCTCTCACTTCAATAAGAGTCAAGAGAAAAGAATGCCTCCACATCTTTCTAGTGGGAAAGAGGATGCAGTTACTAACCCCTATGTGAGTAAATTGCCCAGATGATGCTCTGGTAAAATGCAGAGGGAAATAAAAAGATCCAGAGATGTTCCTGTGTATCTTCTTCTGTCTATAAAAGGGAGAGTACTCAGCCAAGTCTCCACTATACAGTGTCCTTACCCATTTGGGATCTCTCAGATTCATAGGTCATTCTAAAAGAACACAGGGCCAGAGACCCACATCAGAGCACTGGACTAAGTTCCCAAGGTCCAGTTGTAGAGCAGAAGGAGGGAGAGTATGAGCAAGGAAGTCAAGAGCATAAGAGGTTGGTCCACCCACTTAGACAGTGTGTCTGATCTAATGGGAGCTCACCAAAGCCAGATGGACTGGGACTGAAGGAGCATGAGATCAAACTGGACTATCGGAATGTGGCTAACAATTAGGGTAGACTGAGAAGCCAATGATAATGGTACTGGGCTTTGTCTCTACTGCATGTACTGGATTTTTAGGATCCTATTCTATTTGGATGCATACCTTCCTAAGCCTGGATGGAGGGGGGGCCTTGGCCTTAAGGGCAGGGTATCCTACCCTCTCTTAGGACTGGAGGGGGGTTGAGAGTGAGTGCGGAAGGAGGAGGGATGTGGGAAGAGAGCAGGAAGTAGAAATTTTGATTGATATAATTTATAAAGTAATTAAAAAAGGGAATACAGGATATTTTTCTTTTTTACCCTACTTAAATTAAACAAATCTCCACAGCTGAGGGCAGATTCTGGCATGTGCTAAGAAAAAGATGGATCACTTTTTTTCTAGGTTGATGTCACAGATTTCTGATTTCACTAAGTCCTACCTCCAAATGTTTTCTGTACAGGAAGTTCTGTCAGGACAGATAGACAGGGGTGCATTAGATGCAGCAGAAACCACTCACTACTGTGAAGCAGGAGAAAAAGAAGGTGCTAAGCTCTCAGGCTCTGAAGTCAGACAGCCAATGCCTGGTATGGAGGGTGGAGTCAGAGAAATATAGATGCCCAAATACTATGGAGCTGAGAAAAACATGGGTGAATCCAAACACTGAAGACTTAACTATAATGAATGTATTTGTGACCTGGTTCTTCCCTTTTGGGTTAGAAAGTGTGTGATTGTGACTGCCTCTCTGAAGTTTCTGCAAGAAGCTATTACTGAATTGGTAATTGAAATAGTTCTCAGAATCAGGCATACTAATGTTTGCTTCTGGGCTTCCAATGGCATACCATTGGCCATTTGTACATTAAGATAATGTGCTTGAGAATACCTGACTCCTTTCTGAAACATGCTTTGTCTCCATCTCTATGAACTTGTGTGAATTACTGATAACTGGAAACATCTCCACCTTAGTTTTGGAATCATGTGAGTCTGGAATGGAGCAGTGTCCACATTGTGTGTGCTCAGTAAATTCAGCTAATGGGACTACTAATACCACTCCAAGCTTGTGTGGTTTGTGCTAAATCAATCTCTTGAGGACTGGTGGTATCATAAATATCTTGGAATATGAATAGAGCTGTGGAAAATCTGGGCCTGAATCTCTGAACCAGGAACAAAATAACAATATGACCATATATGAAATGGTAATGGAGATAATAGGGAGATGTCAAGTGTCTGAGCCATGCTTAAGGCATGAAAATTCCGGTACTTGCACTGCCTTTTCCATGACATACCAGACTGAGGTAGCTGCTCCATGTTGAACGACTAAATATCCAGAATTAATCAAAGGAAATTATGAAGTGAGGATAGGAAATGGGCAATCCTTCCCCAAGATTTCAAACTCCACTTCTCAATCTCAGTCTCATTGCAGGTGATAAAACAGACTCTGAGATCCCTTTGCTCAGTACACTTCTCAAACACTTGACTCACAAAGGTTCACAGTGCTTTCTGGTTAAGAGAGTCTAAAGTTACCAAAAGACATTACAAACTATCAACAGTTGGTCATCAGAAATCTATCCAGGGTCTCAGGTTAGAAATTGACAAATTAGATAATTCTAATGAGTTGATCTTCTTTTCTCATGGGTGTTTACTATCATTCCCCAAATACAATTATAAAGATTACTTTCTTAATGGAAAGTTTGCCTATTCCTTTTCCCAATGCACAACTTGAACCTATTGGACAAATTTGTACTGGGTATAAGAAGAGCAAGTTCTTTGGGTCCAGCCAATATTCACTGGAATCAACAGCAAGTCATGTGTTCTGTGTGAACCACTACATTCAGTTTATGGAGGAGCACCGTATTTTTGTGTATCTTCTTCTTATACTTATTCATATCCAAATGCATTGACATGATAGATCACTTACTCTATTTATGGTATAAAGACTGCCTTGTGTTTTCTGTAAAGTTTACTTGATAACTTACAAAGCCACATAGTTTAACAATGTCCACATGGGTAATATTAATTTATATGTTTGCAGTTTTCACTATTTAAATAAAGTACTGTTATTACAGCACTATCTTCCAAGTAAAACAACTGCTGTAACACTTGTACAAACTTGCAAAAGATATCACAGCTAGGATTTGTGCCCATTAATCTTATCATGTCTCATAAGGTAAAGACATGGAAAATTTTTTTTAAAAACTTTGCTTGATCAGGAGCTGGTTAAGGCACTGGGTTCAAGCAATGTTGAAATAGGAAGCGGCAGGGCTGCGTCCCCAGCACCCCAGCCGCCTGCTAGCTTATGCCCCGAAATAACAACACACAAATTGTATTCATGTAAACACTGCTTATTATATCTAGCCTCTTCTCAGCTAACTCTCGCATCTGGACTAGCCCATTTCTAGTAATGTGTATAAGCACCCCAAGGTGCGCTTACCGGGAAGATTCTAACCTATGTCCATGTTGGGTCAGAGCTTCATTGCGTGTGCCTCAGAGAGCAGAGCTATCGGGAGAGTGGAGCATGGTGTCTCTGCTCCAGAGCAGAGCTGTCGAGTCTACCCAGGAGAGCTGAGCATGGTGTCTCTGTTCCAGAGAGCAGAGCTGTCGAGCCTCTCTGGGAGCAGAGCAGAGTCTGACAACACTTCCTCTTCCACGCAGAATTCTATTCTGTTTACTCCTCCCACTTATGCTTTAACCTATCAGGGCCAGCCAAGCAGTTTCTTTATTGCTCAATGACCTTCCTCCATCAAAGCAATCTTAATATCTCCCTAAGTTTTCATCAGTCACTTTCTATCAGCACTGTGGCATTTTAATTGTTATAAATGTTCCCTCCTTATCAACCAGATCCTCCCATTTCACCATGGTCTCTATGCCCAAATATGATCAAGTCAATTTGCATTGGGCTCTGACAGGACTTTCCATTTGAGATCTTTATTTTTCACTTTATCTGCTTATTGGCCCTCTGGCATGTTTTCCTTCCCTTTGCTTCCAATACACCTTTCATTTTCCTTTTTTAATTTCTTTTTTTTTAAACTTTTTTATTAAAAATTTCTGCCTCCTCCCCTCCTCCCTTCTCCCTCCCCCTCCCCCACTCCCCTCTCCCTTCCTCTCCAGTCCAAGGAGCAGTCAGGGTTCCCTGCCCTTTGGGAAGTCCAAGGTCCTCCCCCCTCCATCCAGGTCAAGGAAGGTGAGCATCCAAACAGGCTAGGCTCCCACAAAGCCAGAACATGAAGTAGGATCAAAACCCAGTGGCATTGTCCTTGGCTTCCCAGCAGCCCTCATTGTCCAGCGTATTCAGAGAGTCCGGTTTCATCCTGTGCTTTTTCAGTCCCAGTCCAGCTGGCCTTCGTGAGCTCCTCCAAATAGATCCAGCCCCAACGACTCAGTGGGTGGGTGCCCCCCTCGTGATCTTGACTTCCTTGCTCAGGTTCTCCCTCCTTCTTTCCTCATTAGAACCTTGGGAGCTCAGTCCATTGCTCCAGTGTGGGTGTCTGTCTCTATCTCCACCCAACGCCAGATGAAGGTTCTATGATGATATGCAAGATATTCAGTAGTATGGCTATAGGATCGGGTCATTTCAGGCTCTCTCTCCTCAGCTGCCCAAGGACCTAGTTGGGAACATCTCTCTTGACCCCTGGGAACCCCTTTAGAGTCAAGTCTCTTGGCAACCCTAAAATGGCTCCCTTAATTAAGATATATACTTTCCTGATCCCATATCCATCCTTCCATTATCTCAACCATCCCATTCCACTAAGCTCTCCCCATCCTCCCCTTCTCACTTGTCTCTCCCCATCTCCCCTTTCCCCCATCCCACCCCACCCCCCAGTTCCCAATTTTTGCCCAGCAATCCAGGAAAATAACTATATGTTTTTCTTTGGGTTCACCTTCTTATTTGGCTTCTCTAGGATTGCAAATTATAGGCTCAATGTCCTTTATTTATGGCAAAAAAATTATGAGTGAGTACATCCCATGTTCATCTTTTTGGGTCTGGGTTACCTCACTCAGGATAGTGTTTTCTAATTCCATTAAACCAAGAGCAGGCGAACAATCTAAATAGACCTGTTAGTCGTGAAGAATTAGAAACTGTTGTCAAAAACCTCCCTTTAAAAAAAATCTCAGGACCAGATGTTTTCAATGCAGAATTCTACCAGAACGTCCAAGAAGAGCTAATACTCATACTCCTTAATGTATTTCACAATATAGAAACAGAAGAGTCATTGCCAAATTCCTTTTATGAAGCTATAGTTGCCCCTGATACCAAAACCACACTAAGACCCAACTAAGAAAGAGAATTACATGTTTATCTCACTCATGAACATCAACAAAAAAATTCTCAATAAAATAGTGGCAAACCGAATCCAAGAACAGATTAGAAAAATTATCCATTATGATCAAGTAGGCTTCATCCCGGAGATGCAGGGCTGGTTCAACATACGCAAATCTATCCATGTAATCCATCATATAAATAAACTGAAAGAAAAAAAATTATCATTTCATTAGATGGTGAAAAAGCATTTGACAAAATTCAACATTCCTTTATGATAAAGGTCTTGGAGAGATTAGGGATACAAGGGTAATACCTAAATATAATAAAAGCTATTTACAGCAAGCCGACAGCTATCATCAAATTAAATGGAGAGAAACTCAAAGTCATCCCACTAAAATCAGGAACACGACAAGGCTGTCCACTCTCTTCATACTTCTTCAATATGTTGCTTGAAGTTCTAGCAATAGCAATAAGACAACATAAGGGGATCAAGGGGATTCGAATTGGAAAGGAAGAAGTTAAACTTTCATTATTTGCAGATGATATGATAGTGTACATAAGCGACCCCAAAAACTCCACCAAAGAACTCCTACAGCTGATAAACACCTTTAGTAATGTGGCAGGATACAAGATCAACTCCAAAAAATCAGTCGCCCTCCTATACACAAAGGATATGGAAGCAGAGAGGGAAATCAGAGAAACATCACCTTTCACGATAGCCACAAACAGCATAAAATATCTTGGAGTAACTCTAACCAAGGAAGTGAAAGATCTATTTGACAAGAACTTTAAGGCATTGAAGAAAGAAATTGAAGAGGATACCAGAAAATGGAAGGATCTTCCTTGCTCTTGGATTGGGAGGATCAACATAGTAAAAATGGCAATTCTACCAAAGGCAATTTATAGATTCAATGCAATCCCCATCAAGGTCCCATCAAAATTCTTCACAGATCTTGAGAGGACAATAATCAACTTTATATGGAAAAACAAAAAACCCAGGATTGCCAAAACAATCTTATACAATAAAGGAACTTCGGGAGGCATTACCATCCCTGACTTCAAACTCTATTACAGAGCTTCAGTATTGAAAACAGCTTGGTATTGGCATAAAAACAGAGAAGTTGACCAATGGAATCGTATAGAAGATCCAGATTTTAACCCACAAACCTATGAACACCTCATTTTCGATAAAGGAGCTAAAAGTATACAATGGAAGAAAGAAAGCATCTTCAACAAATGGTGCTGGCACAACTGGATGTCAACCTGTAGAAGAATGAAAATAGACCCATATCTATCACCATGCACAAAACTCAAGTCCAAATGGATCAAAGACCTCAATATCAGTCTGAACACACTGAACCTGATAGAAGAGAAAGTGGGAAGTACCCTACAACAGATGGGCACAGGCGATCGCTTCCTATGTATAACCCCAGCAGCACAGACATTAAGGGCAACATTGAATAAATGGGACCTACTGAAACTGAGAAGCTTCTGCAAAGCAAAGGACACTGTCACTAAGACAAAAAGGCAACCCACTGACTGGGAGAAGATCTTCACCACCCCCGCAACAGACAAAGGTCTGATCTCCAAAATATATAAAGAACTCAAGAAACTAGACGTTAAAATGCTAATTAACCCAATTAAAAAATGGGGCACTGACCTGAACAGAGAATTCTCAACAGAAGAAGTTCAAATGGCCAAAAGACACTTAAGGTTATGCTCAACCTCCTTAGCGATCAGGGAAATGCAAATCAAAACAACTTTGAGATATCATCTTACACCTGTCAGAATGGCTAAAATCAAAAACACCAATGATAGCCTTTGCTGGAGAGAATGTGGAGTAAGGGGTACACTCATCCATTGCTGGTGGGAATGCAAACTTGTGTAACCTCTATAGAAAGCAGTGTGGCGGTTTCTCAGGAAATTCTGGATCAACCTACCCCAGGACCCAGCAATACCACTCTTGAGAATATACCCAAGAGATGCCCTGTCATACTACAAAAGTATTTGTTCAACTATGTTCATAGCAGCATTATTTGTAATAGCCAGAATCTGGAAACAACCTAGATGCCCTTCAATTGAAGAATGGATAAAGAAAGTATGGAATATATACATATTAGTGTACTACTGAGCTATAAAAACTAATGACTTCTTGAAATTTGCATGCAAATGGATATACCTTTCATTTTCATTCCTTCCTGTTTGGGGCCCAAGAGCTATCTTAACTTTCATTTTAAGTCTGCCATTTCTTAGTACTTGCTCTTTTACATCTGATGTTAACTTTAATGTTGATCTTTTATACTGTTGTTTCTCCTTTAGCCTAGAGAAAAGCCTTCATTTTCAGCATCCCTCCTATTCTGTGTGTAGCCACTTACTTTTTCTTTTTTACATTCACTGCCTAACACTTTCATCCTCCTTAATTTCCATTGTATTATATTGCATCTGCTCTCAGCTCAGTACTTGTCAATGGGTTTCCAGATGAGACAAAAGCACATGGCAAGGACTAGTGAACTTTGGGATAGCACAGAATACTGCTGGTACCATGCAGCCTGCACGCTCTCTTCTCTCTAATAAAATTAATGATTCTCTTGGTGATTGCACTGTCATTTTTTCAATCATGAGACAAATTTAATCATTCTTGGAAATTCCATTTTGAAATAATTGCCCTATAATTCTTTGTGAGCTGATGTTTGTAAGGGTTTTTGTCTGGGATGCCAGTTATTACTTCATACTGAAGGAACTGTTGTAATTCATCCTGACAGGATCAGAGACAGATCACCCCTATTTTGTAAATATGTTTTGAATGAGATTGTTGTCCTGAAAAATGTGTTCCTATGGCAACCAACTTTAGTTTCACAAAGACAGAACGTGCCTAGCTCAATATTTGGCACAGCAAGCAAAATGATAAATTTTGATTTCGTTTTAAGTATATTTTGATGTAAAAGTTGGGAGAAAATACATTTGACATAATTGTTTTTGCCAGAGTTTGACATTGAAGGGTGGAAAATGTGTTTTTTTAGTTAGGAAAATCATGCTTCTATTTGATGAATAAAGAAAGATGGCTGGAGGTATTCAGGGCCAGCAACTTGTGTGAAACACATCTAGTGGCCAGACAATTTATTTCTTCCTCCTGACATCCCTTCCTGCTCTCAGGACCTGAACCTGAGCTGAGATTGGATCCTGACACGCTTGGTCAAAAAATTAAGATGTACCACATTTCCATTACTGGAAGCTTCTTTCAGTGATGAGAGCTGTCTAAGAGAGGTTTTGTCTCCTACATTTATGGCAATTTCATTTTGATCATTTTCACATATATCATATGTGGATCTCTGTGAGTTTTAGGCCAGCCTGGTCCACAGGAGTTAGTTCCAGGACAGACTTTAGAAGCTACAGAGAAACCCTGCCTTAAAAAAAATGATAGAGCATTAATAAAATGGTTGGATTAGTATCTCTATTGTAAGATAAAGTGTTAATTTTTTAAGTATATGGCCAAAAGTTGTTTAAGTAGCTCTTGAAATAGAATGATGACCATCTTTCTGAAGAATTGACACATAAATTTCAATAATGGCCATATAAGTTTGCATTCCCAAAGTAATTAATCAGTGTTCTCCTCCCCCAAATCCTCACCAGCATGAACCACTATTTGTTTCTTTGATTTCAGCCATCTGACATATGTATGATGATGTCTCAAAGTAGGTTTGATTTGCATTTCCCTGAAGGTTATGAATGTTAACCTTTTAAGTGTTTCACCGAAATTTGTGTTTCCTCTTTTGAGAATCCACTGTTTACATCTGTACCCCATTTTTAATTGGGTTATTTGCTTGTTTGATTCCAATTTCTTGAGTTCTTTAAGTAATTTTGCTATCAGATATCTATCAGATCCTGATACCCAGCACACATTCCATGGTCCTCCCCAACACACTTAGCTTCAACACTGTTGATAGGTCCTGCCTCCAACTCCAATGGAATTCACTGCTTGGTTCCAGCTCACACTAGTTGGATGATAGGGTGAGTGACATACCAGCCAGCTGAACTGTACTCTATCCATAATTGTGCTCTCCCAAGACCCATTCTGGCACCCACATCCTACAGCCTCATCTTCCTTCCCAAGGCCAGAATTTCATCCCAATTTCAGAATACTTAATTGGCTCAGAAATTGCCCATACCAGGGCAAAAACAAGTGAGCAACCTCCCTCTCAACCTGCCTCTCGCATTCCCTGATGCTCATGCCCAGCATGCAATCCTCCCCCTCTAATCTCAGCAACAACCCCACTGCTGCACTTTGCCACCAACTAAGGCAGAATTCCACTTTTTGTGTGCAGTCCAGTGCAATCTGAACAGCATACTTTATAGACTCACTTAAAATCCACACCAGAATAGGTATAGACCACTGCAGTCATACAAAAGAGGCTGAAACTGTCAAAAGAACAGACTCCCTGCTGATTCACAGGCCAACCTAACCATCAGAAGGTTATTATCCAAGTTGGACAGAGACTCCCTATTAGATCAAAGGCCACATTAGTCACTAGAATTCTAGGCTACAAAGACTACAAGACAAAAAGGAACGAGAATCCAAAGAACAAAGCACCCATACTACAAAGACGAACTCAGAAATCAGGACCTATACCAGAAATCATCCAAAAACAAGAGCATAAATGCCAGTGTCAGAATATAATCAACAACAGTCAGGATAAAAAGGTATCATCAGACACCAGTTTACATATGACACCAAAACTGGAATATTTTTATCACAGCTGAACCACAAAAAAATGACACAAATCTACTTTACTAAGATGATAAAGGTCCTAAAGAATGAATGAAAAACTTCCATAGAGAATCTGAGTAAACAACAACCAAAAATGAAGATAAATAAAGACAAAAAAAAAAAACAAGAAAAAAACAAACAGGTTAAGGAAACTCTTCAAGATCTGAATATAAATAAAGGGAATAATGAAAACACAAAGTGAGCTAATTCTAGAAGTGGACAATCAAACAGGAACTACAGATGCAATCACCAGCAACAGAAATCAAAAGTTGGATAGAGAATCTCAGACACTGAAGATACAAGAGAAGAAACAGATTGATCAGTAAAAGAAATTGCAAAATCTAAAAATATCCCTAATACAGAACACTCTGAAATTCAGGGCAATTATAAAATGACCAAACATAAGAATAATAGAAATAGAAGAAGAAGAATCCCAGGTCAAAAACTCATAGAATATATTTAACAAAATCATTGATGAAAGAACTACTAACTTAAAAAAAAACTGCCTATATGGTACAAGAAGTTTATAGAATATCAAATAGATTGGATAAAAAAAAGAAAATACCTTTTTGTCTTAGTGACAGTGTCCTTTGCTTTACAGAAGCTTCTCAGCTTTAGTAGGTCCCGTTTATTCAATGTTGCCCTTAGTGTCTGTGCTGCTGGGGTTATACTTAAGAAGCGATCTCCTGTGCCCATCTGTTATAGGGTACTTCCCGCTTTCTCTTCTATATGGTTCAGTGTGTTCGGTCTGATATTGAGGTCTTTGATCCATTTGGACTTGAGTTTTGTGCAAGGTAATAGATATGGGTCTAATTTCAATCTTCTACAGGTTGACATCCAGTTGTGCCAGCACCATTTGTTGAAGATGCTTTCTTTCTTCCATTGTATACTTTTAGCTCCTTTGTCGAAAATGAGGTGTTCATAGGTTTGGGGATTAAATTCCGGGTCTTCTATGCGATTCCATTGGTCGACTTCTCTGTTTTTATGCCAATACCACACTGTTTTCATTACTGTAGCTCTGTGATAGAGTTTGAAGTCAGGGATGGTAATGCCTCCAGAAGATCCTTTATTGTATAGGATTGTTTTGGCTATCCTGGGTTTTTTATTTTTCCATATAAAATTGATTATTGTCCTCTCAAGATCTGTGAAGAATTTTGATGGGACCTTGATAGGAATTGCATTGAATCTATAAATTGCCTTTGGTAGAATTGCCATTTTTACTATGTTGATCCTCCCAATCCAAGAGCAAGGGAGGTCCTTCCATTTTCTGGTATCCTCATCAATTTCTTTCTTCAATGCTTTAAAGTTCTTGTCAAATAGATCTTTCACTTCCTTGGTTAGAGTTACCCCGAGATATTTTATGCTGTTTGTGGCTATTGTGAAAGGTGAAGCTTCTCTGATTTCCCTCTCTGCTTCCATATCCTTTGTGTATAAGAGGGCGACTGATTTTTTGGAGTTGATCTTGTATCCTGCCACATTACTAAAGGTATTTATCAGCTGTAAAAGTTTCTTGGTGGAGTTTTGAGGGTCACTTATGTACACTATCATATCATCTGCAAATAACGAAAGTTTAACTTCTTCCTTTCCAAGTCAAATCCCCTTGATCCCCTTATGTTGTCTTATTGCTATTGCTAGAACTTCAAGCACTATGTTGAAGAGGTATGGCGAGAGTGGGTTTCTGAGTTTAGTGTTCCTGAGTTTAGTGGGATGGCTTTGAGTTTCTCTCCGTTTAATTTGATGTTAGCTGTCGGCTTGCTGTATATAGCTTTTATTATATTTAGGTATGACCCTTGTATCCCTAGTCTCTCCAAGACTTTTATCATAAAGGGATGTTGAATTTTGTCAAATACTTTTTCAGCATCTAATGAAATGATCATATGGTTTTTTTCTTTCAGCTTATTTATATGATGGATTACATTGATAGATTTTCGTATGTTGAACCAGCCCTGCATCTCTGGGATGAAGCCTACTTGATCATAATGGATAATTTTTCTAATGTGTTCTTGGATTCGGTTTGCCAGTATTTTGTTGAGGATTTTTGCGTCGATGTTCATGAGTGAGATTGGCCTGTAATTCTCTTTCTTGGTTGAGTCTTTGTGTGGTTTTGGTATCAGAGTGACTGTAGCTTCATAAAAGGAATTTGGCAATGACTCTTCTGCTTCTATATTGTGAAATACATTAAGGAGTATAGGTATTAGGTCTTCTTGGAAGTTCTGGTAGAATTTCGCATTGAAACCATCAGGTCCTGGGCTTTTTTTGGTAGGGAGGTTTTTGATAACAGCTTCTAGTTCTTCGTGACTAACAGGTCTATTTAGGTTGTTCACCTGGTCCTGGTTTAACTTTGGTATATGGTATTTATCTAAAAACGTGTCCATTTCTTTTACATTTTCCAGTTTTGTGCCATACAGGCCTTTGTAGTAAGATCTAATGATTCTTTGAATTTCCTCTGTGTCTGTGGTTATGTCCCCCTTTTCATTTCTGATCTTATTAATTTGCATATTCACTCTCTGGCGTTTTATTAGTTTGGATAGAGGTTTATCAATCTTGTTGATTTTCTCCAGGAACCAGCTTTTTGTTTCATTGATTCTTTGGATTGTTTTCTGTGTTTCTATTTTGTTGATTTCAGCCCTCAGTTTGATTATTTCCAGTCTTCTACTCCTCCTAGGTGAGTCTGCTTCTTTTTTTTCTAGAGCTTTCAGGTGGGCTGTTAAGTCTCCAATGTGTGCCTTCTCTGTTTTCTTTAAGTGGGCACTTAGTGCTATGAACTTTCCTCTCAGGACTGCTTTCATAGTGTCCCATAAGTTTGAGTAGGTTGTTTCTTTATTTTCATTGAATTCAAGGAAGACTTTAATTTCTTTCTTTATTTCTTCCTTGATCCAGGTGTGGTTCAGTAGTTGACTGTTCAGTTTCCATGAGTTTGTAGGCTTTCTGGGGGTAGGGTTGTTGTTGAATTCTAACTTTAATCCATGGTGATCTGATAAGATACAGGTGGTTACTAATATGTTTTTGTACCTGTGGAAGTTTGCTTTGTTACCGAGTATGTGGTCAATTTTCGAGAAGGTTCCATGAGCTGCAGAGAAGAAGGTATATTCTTTCCGATTTGGGTGGAATATTCTATAGATGTCTGTCAAGTCCAATTGATTCATTACCTCCATTAATTCTCTTAGTTCTCTGTTAGGTTTCTGTCTGATTGACCTGTCCATTGGTGAGAGAGGAGTGTTGAAGTCTCCCACTATTAGTGTGTGCGGTTTGATGGCTGCCTTGAGTTTTAGTAATGTTTCTTTTACGTATGTGGGTGCTTTTATATTAGGGGCGTAGATATTCAGGATTGAGACTTCCTCTTGATGAATTGATCCTGTTATGAGTATAAAATGTCCCTCTCCATCTCTTCTGATTGATTTAAGTTTGAAGTCAAGTTTGTTAGAAATTAGTATGGCCACACCTGCTTGTTTCTTAGGTCCATTTGCTTGATAAGCCTTTTCCCAGCCCTTTACTCTGAGTAGGTGCCTGTCTCTGTGTTTGAGGTGTGTTTCTTGTAAACAGCAGAATGTTGGATCCTGATTTCGTATCCAATCTCTTAGCCTGTGCCTTTTTATAGGTGAGTTGAGCCCATTGACATTAAGTGATATTAATGACCAGGGGATGTTAACTCCGGTCACTTCTTTAGTAGTAGAGTTCGTGTGCGTCCCTTCTTTGAGTTGCGCTGGTGACGGGTCTCTAGATGTCTGAGTTATTGTGGTCATTGTTGGACTCCTTGGTTAGAGATTTTCCTTCTATTACTTTCTGTAAGGCTGGGTTTGTGGCTACGTATTGTTTAAATTTGTTTTTATCCTGGAAAATTTTGTTTTCTCCATTTATGGTGAATGAAAGCTTGGCTGGGTATAGTAGTCTGGGCTTGCATCCATGGTCTCTTAGTTTTTGCAGTACATCTATCCAGGACCTTCTGGCTTTCATGGTTTCCATAGAGAAGTCAGGTGTAAGTCTGATAGGTTTACCTTTGTAAGTAACTTGGCCTTTTTCCTTTGCGGCTCTTAATATTCTTTCTTTATTCTGTATGTTTTGTGTTTTGATTATTATATGGCGAGGGGATGTTTTTTTTTTTTTTTTTTTTCCAGCCTATTCGGTGTTCTGTATGCTTCTTGAACCTTCATAGGTACATCTTTCTTTAGGTTGGGAAAGTTTTCTTCTATAATTTTATTAAATATATTTTCTGGGCCGTTGAGTTGCACCTCTTCTCCTTCTTCTACTCCAATTATTCTTAGGTTTGGTCTTTTTATTGTGTCCCATATTTCCTGAATGTTTTGTGATGAGAATTTGTTGGTTTTGCTGTTTTCTTTGATCAGTGTGTTTATTTTCTCTATGGTATCTTCAGTATCTGATATTCTTTCTTCTATCTCTTGTATTCTGTTGGTAGTACTTGTCTCTGTAGTTCCTGTTCGTTTACCCAGATTTTCCATCTCCAATCTTCCCTCGGTTTGTGTTTTCTTCATTACTTCCATTTCATTCTTCAAGTCTTGAACTGCTTCCCGTACCTGTCTGATTGCTTTTTCATGTTTCTCTTGATTTTCTTGGGTATCTTTAAGCGATTTATTCATTTCCTCTACCTTTTTGTTTGTAATCTCTAATTGTTTATGGCAGTTTTTCACCTCCTGCTTAAGGTCTTCTATTATTTTCATATAATTCACTTTTGAGTCGATTTCTTCTAATTCTTCTGGAGTAGGGTGTACAATTCTTCTTATTTCGGGATCCCTTGATTCTGGTGAAGTCATGTTGCCTTTCAGGTTGTTGGAGGAAGTCTTGCATTGGCGCCTTCCCATCTCCTCCTTCAAATGGAGCCAGGAGAGGCCTGGTGTCTTGGTCCAGACTTTGCTGTGAATGAGTCTCTGGGTGTATCTTTTCAGTGTAGAAGCAGGGACCGTCCCGTTGAGCTGGAACTCCTCAGCACCCAAACATGGACTGCCGTCCAGATGGAACTCCTCAGGACTGCTCTGGGTGGGTTGTGGATGCAAGCCTGATGTCTCTCCTGGTGCCGGGTTCAGGTCTCCTTGCTGCTTGGGTGACTTGTAATCAAAGGACCTACCTAGCTCGCTGCAGGCAGGCTAGCGGGGACAAAGGAGCTACCACCCTCCCGTTTGCCCTGCAGATTCAGATTCGGTCCTAGAGCCCGAACAGGCTGGGCTGGGAGATGTTATATGGTCAAAGAGGGAAGGGAGTCAGACGGAGGGAGGGAGGGTTGTGGATGCAAGCTGGGTGGGATAGGAAGAGAGAGGAGGTATCGGGCAGAGTAGCCCCTGAGGATGACCAGGAAGTGAAGGAGGGGTGTCAGAGTTCCCTGTCCCGGGCTGCTGCCGTGGTCAGAAACTCACTCACCCTGGCATCCTTTTTTTGTGTGTGTGTCGCTCTTAGTGTCCTCCTTTTTACCTAGCTTCTTTGGGGCTGTGGATTGCAGTTTGGTTATCCTTTGTTTTACTTCTAATATCGGCTTATGAGTGACAACATACTATGTATGCCTTTCTAGGTCGGGGCTACCTCATTCAGGATTTTTTTTCTAGTTCCATTCATTTGCCTGCAAATTTCAAGATGTCATTTTTTTTTTCTGCTGGTTAATATTCCATTGTGCCAGTGTGCCACATTTTCTTCGTCCATTCTTTGGTTGAAGGACATTTACGTTGTTTCCAGGTTCTGGTTATTACAAATAATGCTACTATGAACATAGTTGAACAAATGTCCTTGTGTTATGAGTGTGCTTCCTTTGGGTTTATGCCTTTGAGTGGTACTGCTAGACCTCAAGGTAGATTGATTCCCAATTTTCTGAGAAAATGACATGCTGATTTCCATATTTTACAAGTTTGTATACCCACCAGCAATCGAGGATGTGGAGTAAGGAGATCACTCCTTCATTTCTGGTGGGTGAACAGCCTCCTGAAGCAGTGGCTTCACCCAAATGTGGCATTTCCCATGTGAAATTTGACATTACAGAGAGTTAGTGATCTCTTAATGGAGGGAAAACATGAAAATATGGAAGTGACTCATGGTCACAGATGGTGCTAAACACTTCGAACAGGTAAGGAAGACTCTGACACAAAATGTCAGTAGTATTGCCCTCAAGAACTTCTGTTTTCAACCATTTCTATTCCATGGATCAACCCTAAATGTGTAAAGAGCTCAGCCACCTATATGAGGGAGGAGAAAGTAGAATCTTACACTGAACCAAGAGAAAATTATGATTTGGCAATCCCAATACTTTTGTAGGAGGCATAAAATAACAATAGTCTTTTTCACAAGTGACTTCATAGGTGGTGCTCTACAGAGTTTTTGTCTTACTTCCCCATGATTCTCATCACTGTGACTAGAGCCATAATAATAAGACTGGCAATAGTAGTCTGCCTCATCTTCAATCTGCAGATCAGTGATGGTCAGCGAAGCTGAGTTGGAGGAGCTGTCACTGGAGCCAGAGAACCGATCAGGAATCCCAGATGGTCTTTTATTGTAGTCATAGATCACATTGGTGGGAGGACTTCCAATGTGCTGCTGGTACCAGTGCACATAGCTGCCTCCAATGTTACCACTGCTGCGCTTGCAGGAGATGGTGACTGTGCTCCCAAGAGACCCAGACATAGAGCTTGGCTGAGTTAGCACAAATTGGGCACATGACCCTGTAAAAGGAAGATAATAAAAATCGGTAAAGGCAAGGAAATCTCATTCACAACGAAAAATATAAGCCAAACATTCCAAGCAACAGTTACTCTCCCAGAATTATTGAAGTCCACTCGCCTGTTAAATGATGAAGGAAAATGAGGAGTAGTGGAGTCCAAGTCATCGTGAAGACACCCAGAATCTTCTTCCTAAGTTCAATGGATTGACTGAAGCTGGCTACCCCTTTTATCTGGCTCTGTGATTCTAAGTGCAGGCTGTTTCCATGCAAATATCCCTCTTCCATGGGATGTAAAATCCCCTCCTTTTACTTCAGTTTGGGTGTGATGAAGTGGAAAGACTACACATGCAGAGGACTTGGGCTCCACCAAGTGGCAGGATAGAAAAACCTGAAAGTGAAGAAAAAAACATGAGAAACTAGAAAAACAACTCTCACCAATGCAACCATGTTCTTCTATCTGATGAGTGACTGCTAAGTCCCCCCCCACACACACACACCACATCAACAGTGAGACCATTTCGAAGTCTGGATCCCTGTCTGGACTCTGAGTGGAACATGCATTATCCGTTAATATAATACTGTACATGGCAATTGAGACAGTGGGTAACCCACTTTGTTTTGCATAGAGAATCAATGGCTGGTTTGAGAGGCACACCTTTTTATTTTACTCTAGAACACTGGTGAGTGTAATGGTGGTCATTTCTATGTAAGAAATTATTAATATATTGGAGTTAAGAGTGGATTTCAGCAGTGCTTGCGTTAAGTGTGCTTGTTGTTACTGTAGAGAAAGTGATTTTCATTCCTAGCAACCATGTCAGACAGCTCACAACCTCCGATAATTCCAGCATTAATGGATCAGATGCCCTCTTCGGGCCTTCTCAGGTACCAAGACACACTTGTTACCATATAAGCATGAGTGCAAACACGGTCAATATATAGATTGACTACCATCTGCTGTCCACATATTAGGTATGAAGAAACAGGGAAAATATAGCAGCTGATTTCTTCAACGTGAATTCTAAGAGAATCCCTTGTCTACCAATTGAGACTTTACAGTGTTTTAAGAATCTAGCAACAGAGAACAACATATCAAATTGTGTAGGCTGAGAATAAGTTGTCAAACTTTAAAAATGTTTAGTTTCTGAGTCTTTTTGTTTTTTACTAAGTACGTACTATCCATGAATTCATTACATTATTTTGTTGGTGGAAATATTTTTCCTGGACAATGATTCCATCAGGATAAAGAGGAAATATGAAATAGAGTTATTAATTTACTGTGCATGAAATCAGTGGAATCAAAGAACAGGAAGTAGATTACAGAGTAGTTCTTGGGGAATACTGCTCAAAGGCACCACTACCTGTACAAGTGTGGGGAGGGAAGACGTCACTTCTGAATGACTTGGTCTTGCCAAAAGCACTGTCCTCTCAAGATCAGCCCATCACTGTCCTCTAATGGGGATGAACACGTCCATGAGAGCTAAGTGGGGATGGAACTACATCTTCCAGAAAAGAAACTGAAGTAAGGTTAAAGGAAAATTCATAGGCAGGCTTACTGAGACTGTCATTTCTTCTTCTTCCTAGAAAAATCTTCAAAGAGAAACAGCTGGAAGTCCCAGGGTTGGGCATCAACATATAAACAGTCTGGAAAAATAGACATTCAAGGTCCCTGTAAAATGTCCAAGCCAGAATCTGTTTAACACACCTTTAGTCTTCTCCAATCCTGAATGCATGAAGTTGCCACTGTCTCCTTCTCCACAGCTTTGTCTGTTTTTTCCCAGTCATTCATTCCTTTGACAATACCAGAGGAAGACCTTGGCAATTCCCTAAGCAACTACCAGCACACCAGTTACATGCCTTGGGTTCTCTCATCTACGATTGGAAATGACCTCTTCTCAAGGGCCCTCGCATGACTGAAAATCTCAGAAAAGGACATGTAAATAGCCATTGCCCATCTGCTACTTCAAAGCCCTTTTACACTAAATGTTAGTCATTCACAACTGTGTTGTAGTATTCGGTCGGTATGATAAATAACCAGACCAGCTCAAAAACCACAGTTATATTTTTAATCATTGAAAAATGGGGAACTCACGCTATCAGAGTGGGAGGTTCGGTGACAAAATAGAGAGAGCATGCACCTACATCTCCCAGTTTTCCTCCTGGGCTCCAGGCGGCCACACCCTAACCAGATGTGATTGGTTGAGCTTCTCCATCATCTTCCCCTTTTGTTTAAACAAGATTGATCCAAACCCAATACAACTATATACAATAGGAACAGATACTAAATATAAAATTATAAGCAATAAACAATATTAAGCAAGGAACGCATAACAGAAGGGTTCCACTATGTAGGTAGGAGTTGGTTCTGTATCACAACTGCATGATAAGAAATTCAGTTATCTCCCACTTCCACTGAAAGTGTGGAGAGTAGGGACTTGAGCTCTGATTGAGCAGACTGGAAGGTGATTTCAACATTGAAAAATGGCAAAGGCTGTGCTGCCACATTTCAACTCTTCAGCCAACAGACATGGTAAATAGAACCCACAAGGAGCTGATTCGTTTTCTACCTGATTAAGCACTAAGCATTTCTGCTTTTATTTATTTATTTTTGATTATTTTTTGTTTGTTTGTTTTTCGAGACAGGGTTTCTCTGTAGCTTTTCAGCCTGACCTGGAACTAACTCTTGTAAACCATGTTAGCCTTGAACTCACAGAGATCAAACTGCTTCTGACTCCCAAGTGCTGGGATTAAAGCCATGCACCACCACTTCCAGGCTTATTTTTTTTTTTTTAATATGCTGTGGGATACATTGACTTCTGAGAGTGTTTGGAACATTAGATTTTGCACAGACATGATACTATTTGGAATTCATTAAGGCCATGGCATGTTGAAGGGTCACCTCTCTCTTCAGTAAGAGTAATTGAAAAGAATATCCCACTACTTTTTAATGGGAAAGAGGATACAATTACTCACCCCTATGTGTGTAAAATGATCAGAGGATGCTCTGATAAAAAACAGAGGGAGACAAAGATGATTTGGAGATGTTCCAGTGTATCTTCTTTTGTCTACAGATGGGACAAGTACTCAGCAAAAATCTCCACTACAATGAGTCCTTATCCATTTGGGATCTCTCAGACTAGTAAGCCTTACTAAAAGGAATACAGGATATTTTTCTTTACCCTGCAAATTTCTCGTTTCTGTAACCACTTTCTCCAAATGTTTCCACAAAGGAAGTGCTTTCAGGACAGGTAGACAGGGGTGCATTAGATGCAGCAGAAACCACTCACTACTATGGAGGAGGAGAAAAAGAAGACACTGAGCTTTCAGGCTCTGAAGTCAAACTGAACCTGAGATAAACAATGCATGGTTTGAAGAGTGGAGTCAGAGAAATGGAGATGCCCAAGCACTGTGGAGCCCATAAGAGCATGAGTGAATCTCGAACAATGAACACTGAGCTATAATGATTGCATTTGTGCCCTTGATCTTCCCCCACTGGGTTAGAAAGTGTGTGATTCTAACGGCCTCTCTGGAGTTTCTACAAGAGACTATTTCTGTCTTGGTAACTGTGTGGTTCCCCAAATCAGGCAAACTAATGTTTGCTTCGGGGCTTCCAATGGCATACCATTGGTCGTTTGTATATTAATTTAATGGGCTGGAGCCTACATGACTCCTTTCTGAAATAGGCTCTAACTCAATCTCTATGAACTTGTGTGAATTATTGATAATTGAAAATATCTCTACTTTAGTTTTGAAATCATGAGAGTTTAGAATGGAGCAGTATCCACACTACATGTGCTCCATAACATGAACACCAGTCCACAAGGTGAAGGCTCTAGGCAGATACCAGCTCTACCTTTCCCTGCTCAATGAGTTGTACAGTGTCCATCTTCAACAAGAGGGCCTTACTGTCAGTTTTTTTTTTTTTTGGTTTTTTTGAGACAGGGTTTCTCTTTGGCTTTGGAGCCTGTCCTGGCACTAGCTCTGTAGACCAGGCTGGTCTCGAACTCACAGAGATCCGCCTGCCTCTGCCTCCCGAGTGCTGGGATTAAAGGCGTGCGCCACCATCGCCCAGCTTTACTGTCAGTTTTTGAGGTGTCACCAATTGCTTTGGCAATAATTTAGGTTGTTTGGAGGTTCCAATGGGACTTTCTCTGCGTATTCTTCCCTCTCCATTCCTCTTGCTTAATTGTTTCAATCTAACCCCCATCACTTACATCCATCTGTGACTTTCCCTTCCTAGGAAGATCCTTCCTTCTCCTCATGTTCCTTACTGTATACTTAATATCTGGTTTTATGTATTGTAGCTTACTTATCAATGAATTAACACCCATGACCCACCCACATATAGGTAATTATATCACAAATTTATCTTACTGGGTCTAAATTACCCTTCCCAGCATGATTTTTTTCCAGTTCATCCATTTACCTGAGAATTTCAACAAATTTTTAAAGGCATATTCCATTGTATAAAGGTATTATATTTTCTTTTTTCTTCTGTTGACTGCTTGCTAAATTGTTTATGAATTATATCTATTAACAATAAAGCATCGCCAGGTGATGATGGTGCACACCTTTAATCCCATCACTCAGGAGGCAGAGGCAGAGGGATCTCTATGAGTTTGAGGCCAGCCTGGTCTAGAGGAGCTAGTTCTAGGACAGGCTATAAAAGCTACAGATAAAATCTGCCTCTAAAAGAAATAATAGAGCATCAGTGAATATGGTTGTACAAGTGTCTCTGTTGTAAGATATAGTGTTAATTTCTAAGTTTATGACCAAAAATTGTTTAGGCAGCTCTTGAGATAGATTGATGACCATTTTTATGAGGAACTGCCACACAAATTTCCATAATGGTCATAGAAGTTAGCGTGCCTACAAGCAGTGAATAGATGTTCTCCCCCAGTTCCTCACCAGCATGAGCCATTATTTGTTTCATTGATTTCAACCATCTGACATATGGATGATGAAATCTCAAAGTAGTTTTGATTTGCATTTCCATGAATATTATGAATGTTAAACACTTAAGTGTTTCCTAGAAAACTCGAGCTTTTAATTTTCACTTTTGAAAATTCACTGTTTATGTCTGTACCCTTCAAGTTCTGTGAATTGTGCTAGAATTTTGATGGAGGTTGTATTGAATATGTAATATTTCCTTGATAGAATAACCATTTTCTATGTTAATATAACTATGTTAATATTAGCAATTCATGAACATGGGAGATAGAGCCATCTTCTGATATATTCTTTAAATTCTTTCTTAAATTTCTTAATTTTTTTCCATATAAATCCTTCAGTTGCTCAGTTAGAATTACCCCATGTCATTTTAAATTATTCAAGTCTATTGTGAAAGGTGTGGTTTCCCTGATTTCTTTCTCAGTCCATTTGCCATTTCTATATAGGAGAGCTACTGATTTTTGCTAATTTTGTTAAGTTGCTTATGTTACAGTCCAAAAGTGTGTACCAGTTGTAGGAGCTTTCTGATGGAATTTTAGAGAAAGTTATGTGTACTCTCATAAGACTTGCAAATAATTATAATTTTATACTGTCCTTTCTATTTGTAACCCTTGAACTCCCTCCATTATCCTCTTGCTCTTGCTAAGACTTCTAGCACTTTATTGGACAGGCATAAAGAGAGTGGCCAACCTTGTCTTATGACTGATTTTAATAAAAATACTTTGAGTTACCATCTAATTGAATTGAGGCTGGCTATGGTATTGCTGTATACTGTCTTGTTATGCTGAGGTATGTTCTTAGACTTTCCTGGATTTTTCCAGGAAAGAGTGTTCTTTTTTTTTTTTTTTTGTCAAAGGTTTTTTGTGCATTTAATGAAATAGTGATGTGGTTTTAGTCTTTCAATTTTTTTATATTGTGGATTACACTTACCAACTTATAAATGCTGAACCATCCGGGTATCATTTAAATGATGCATTTGTGATCATAGTGAATGAAATTTCTGATGCGTTATTAGATTTGGTTTGCATTTTATCTTATTTTATGCAATGATAATTTATTTCATTAAGAATGCTTTTTATTTTTGTTCATAAGGGAAATTATCTATTCTCTTTATTTCATGGATTTTTATATGGTTTGATCAAGGTAATTGGGCTTGGAAACTGAATTGTGTCATGTTCCTTCTGTTTCTATATTGTAGAATAATTTTTTGAGCATTGGCATTAATTCTTCTTTGAAAGTTTTGTAGAATTCTGTAATAAAAGCTCTGGGATTTTTTTGTTGTTGTTGTTGTTGGTATACTTTCAATTGCATCTTCTACTTAAGAAGAGGTTGCAGGTCAGTTTGAATTGTTTATCTGATCTTGATACAACATTGGTAGGTGGCCTGTATCAAGAAAATTATGCATTTTCTTTAGAATTTTCAATATATAGGAATACAGATTTTTAAAGTTGGTCCTTGTGATTCCCTGGATTTTCTCAGTGTTTGTTGTTATGTTCTCCTTTTCATTTGTAATTTTGTTAATTTGGATCTCTCCTTCCCATCTTTTACTTATTTCCTCTAAAAGTTTGTCAATCTTTTTAATTTTTTTTCCAAGAAACAAATCTTTGTTTCATTGAAACTTTGTATTATTTTTGTTTGCTTCTTTCGATTTCATTGGTTATAGTCCTGAATTTATTATTATTTGCCATCTACTCCTTTGGGGTGTAATTTCCTCTTTTTGTTCTAAAGTTTAACTTATTAAGTTGCTAATAACAAGAACACTGCATTTTTGTAACATGGGCACTGAGTGCTTAGAATTTGCCTCTTAGAACTACTTTCACTGTGTTGTACAAGCTAGGGTGTGTTGTATTTTTCATTTTCACTGAATTTTAGAACGTTTTTATATTCCTTCTTAATTTCTATATGGACTCATTTTTCATTGAGCAGTGAGTTTGTAAGCTTTATGTTGTTGATATCCATGCTTTCATCCATGGTAGCCAAATAACATACAGAGTGCTATCTCAGTTTTACTGGCTCTATTGAAGTTTGTTTTATGTTCAACTATGTGGTCCATTTTGGAAAAAGAAATCTGTAAATCCTGAGAAATACTACTGCATTATGGTAAAATGTTCTGTAATATCCAGCAGGTCCGTTTAGTTTATGACATTAATGAGCTCTACAATTCTTTATCTAGTTTTTCTGGATATCCTGTCTATTGACAAGAGTGTTGTATTGACAAGAGGGGTGTTTCACTGTGTGTGGGTTGATATATGATTTAAGATGTAACAGTGCATCATTTATGAACTTAGGTACTCTTTTGCTTGTAGTGCATGTAGTAAAAATTGCAATGTCCTCTTGGTGGAATTTTGTTTTGATAAGTGTGAAGTGTATTTCCCTATCTCTTCTTTTTAATTTTCACTTGAAATTATTTTGCCAGATAATAAATTGCTACACTGGCTTGCTTCTTAGGTATGTTAGTTTAGAATAACTTTTAATGTCTTTACCCAGAAAGGATATCTATCCTTGAAGTTGATGTGTGTTTCTTTGGTTTGACAAAAGGATGGATCTTATTTTCATATTGCTTTTGTTTGTCAGTGTCCTCTTATTGGGGAATTTATAGCACTGACATTGAAAAATATCAATGTTCAGTGTTTATTGATTCCTGTTATTTTCTTTTTGTTGTATGAATTTTTTTCTTAATATTATTTTTTATCTTCTGATATGATATTGCTTATTCTCTGTTGACTTATTTTTGGGGGATGTTATTGGTGTCCTCAGGTTGAATCTAGCACCTTTTATAGGGCATTATTTGTAGATAAATAAATTGCTTAAATTTGGTTTCATCACAGAATGTCTATTTTATCCATCTAAAGTGATAGAATATTTTGTTGATTTTAATCATGTGGACTTATATCTGTGGTCCCTTAGAGTTTTTATGCCATCTTTCTAGTCCTTTCTGACTTTCAGATTCCACATTGAAAATTCAAAAGTTATTCTAATAGGTCTGCTATATATATGTATATTTTCATCTCTTTCCTTAGCAGATTTTAATATTCTTTCTTTTTTGTGCATTTAATGTTCTGATTATTCTGTGCTGAGGAGAATATCTTCTCTGTCCCAGTCTATTTGTTCTGTAACCTTCTTGTAATATGATAGGTACCTCCGTTTTTAGGTCAGGGATATTTTGTTCTATACTTTTGTTAAAAATATTTTCTGTGATTTAAGCCTGGATCTCTTCTCTTTTTCTAATCCCATCATTTGTATATTTGTTCTTTTCATAATTTTCCAAACACTCTGTAAGTTTTATGCCTGGATTTGTTTTAGATTCAACAATTTCTTTACCCAAAATGTTTATTTCCATTATCCTGATGACAATAAGACTGAGGTTCTCTATTCCATCTCTTGTATTCTGTTGGTGAGACTTGTATCTGATGTTGTTGTTCTCCATCCGAAGTTTTTCCTCAGGCTATGTTTTTCTTTAATCGATTCTTTTTCTAGTTGCAAATCTTGAACTGTTTTTCTCCTTTAATTGCTCTCTTTGTATTTTCATAGATTCATTTAAAGGATTTAATCCCGATTTAAATTTTGTCCCGCTTTTCTACATTTCTTTAAATTCTGATCTCTATTTCTGAGCACTTACTACGCACATAGCCACCAATTTTTTTCTCGCGGGTTCCTCACATCTGGTCACTTCTTCCTTGCTTTTTTTGGGTGCCGGGATCAGTCTCATGCTCTCCTCTCTCCTTTCTCCTTTCTCTTGGGGTTCAGTGGTCAGCATTCACAGTCTCTCTCGTCTTGTCCTTTTTCTGGCCTTTCACGGGAGTTCAGTGGTCAGCACCACATTGCTTCCATCTCGGGGTTCAGTGGTCAGCACCACATTGCTGGGTACCATTATGTTAGAGCCCATGGGCCCCAACATAGATAACCATTTTCCCTAACTGGACTGGTACGGAGTCGCAAGGAATAACCAGACACAGCTTACACCATCATCACAGAAGGGCATCTCAAGTTCTCTTCTTTTGAAGATCTACCCGTGTTTACTATCCAAACAGCTTTTATACCAACACATAAACTGAGTGGGAAAATACACCAGACCTGTCTCTTAGGTAACCAGGTGAATGGCGTTTTTTCAAGTCCACATCTACCCGTCTGCTGTGTATGCTAGCTGTCACATAGGCTTGAATCAGCATCTCTATAAGGCATCCTCCAAAAGAAAGCAGTGACAGCCTGTCTGCAGGGCTACGTGACCACCTCAGGTGGGGCCTATGGCTCTAGAGCCTGGCTGCCACACCATATAGAAATATGGGCCTACATTCATTCTTATGCCCTAATGAAATAAGAAAGAGTCAAAACAAGGGTCTACTTAAACAAACAACCTCTTGAAACAGTGGCCAAGTGTGGCATTTCCGTTGTGAAATTTTGCAAACTATGTAAGTGACTCAAGGTCACAGATGATACTAAACACATCACACATGTAAGAAGTCTATGACACAAAATGTCAATAATATTGCCCTCAAAAATTCCTTTTCAACCTTTCGTACTCCATGGATCAATCCTATATCTGTAAAGAGCTCAGCCACCCATATAGGGAGGAGAAAGTAGAATCTTGCACTGAACCTAGAGGAAATTGTGATGTGGCAATTCCAATAGCAGTACTTTTGTAGGAGACATGAAATAACAATAGTCTTTTTCCCAAGTGATTTCACAACTGTTGCTCTACAGAGTTTTTGTCTTACTTCCCCATGATTCTTATCACTGTGTCTATAGTCACCATCATAAGACTGGCAGTAGTAGTCACCCTCATCCTCAGTCTGCAGATCAGTGATGGTCAGCGAGGCTGAGTTGGAGGAGCTGTCAATGGAGCCAGAGAATCTATCAGGAATCCCAGATGGTCTTTTATTGTGCTGATAGATCACATTGGTGGGTGGACTTCCAATGTGCTGCTGGAACCAGTTCACATAGCTGCTTTCAAAATTACCACTGCTGCGTTTGCAGGAGATGGTGACTGTGCTCCCAAGAGACCCAGACACAGAGTTTGGCTGAGTTAGCACAAACTGGGCACATGTCCCTGTAAAAGGAAGATAATAAAAATGACAAGCAAATCTCATTCACAAGGAAGAATATAAGCCAAACATTCCAAGTAACAGTTATTCTCTCAGAATTATTTAAGTCCACTGACCTGTTAAATGATGAAGGACAATGAGGAGTAGTGGATTCCAAGTCATGGTGAAGACACCCAGATTCTTCTTCCTGAGTTCAATGGACTGACTAGAGCTCTGTGTCCCTTTTATCAGGCTCTGTGATTCTAAGTGCAGGATGGCTCCATGCAAATACCCCTCTTCTTTGAGATGTACAGGCCCTCCTGTTATTTCAGATTGAGTGAGATAGGGAAGTGAAAAGACTACACATGCAGAGGACTTGGGCTCCACCAAGTAGCAGGATAGAAAAACCTGAGAGTGAAGGGAAAGAAAATATTAGAAACTCAAAAAACAACACTCCCAATGCAACCATGTTCTTCCATCAGGTGAGTGACTTGTAGGTCCTCTCCCCTGAAAACTGAGATAATTTGAGAAGTCACATATCCATATTTTGACTCTGTGGAAAGTAAATTATCTGTTAATATGATTCTGTATATGTCAATAAAGGCAGTGGGTAAACCATTTTATTTTGCATAAAGAATCAATGCTTTGAGAGGCACACTCTTTTTTTTAGACCATTGGTTATTGTAATGGTGGTCATATCTATGTAAGAATTTATTAATGTTTTGGAGTTAAGAGCGGATTTCAGCAGCGCTTGCTGTGTGTTTCTTGTTCCTGTAGAGGAAGAAATTTCATTCCTATCAACCATGTCAGACAGCTCATACCTTCCCGTAATTCTAGTACTAAGAGATCAGATGCTTCTGGCCTACTCAGATACCCAGACACTGTAGCGATAGGAGCGGCAGGGCTGCGTCCCAGGCACCCGGCCGCCCGCATGGCTAGCTTATGCCCAGAAATAATTACATGGAAACTGTATTCTTTCAAACACTGCCTGACCCATTAGTTCCAGCCTCTTATTGGTTAGCTCTTACATATTGTTCTAACCCATTTCTAATATTCTGTGTAGCCCACAAGGTGGCTTACCAGGGAGGATCTTAACCTGCATCTGTCTGGAGTGGGAGAACCATGGCAACTCCCTGATTCAGCTTCTTTCTCCCAGCAGTCTCTTCTGTTTACTCCACCCACCTATGTTCTAACCAATAAAATGGGCCAAGGCAGTTTCTTTGTTATAATTAACCAATGTCCTTTCTCCATCAAGACACACTTGTTACCACACAAGCAAGAGTAAATACATGGTCAATAAAACAATACGCTACCATCTGCTGCCCACCTATTATGTCCAATGAAGCAGTAAATACATAGGTGCTGAAATCTTCAACGTGAATTCTAAGAGAATAACTAGTCTAACACTATTTTAACAATCTATCAACAGAGAACCACATGTAAAATTGTATATGCTGGGACTATATTGTTGGACTTGAAAATATTTAGTTTCTGAGTCTTTTGGCTTTACTAAGAATGTACTGTCCATGAAATTATTAAATATTTTTGTTGACAGAAATGTATTTCTCCTGACAATGACTCCACTAGAATGAAAAAGGAAATATGAAATAGAGTTATGAGTTCACGACTCATGTAGTGAATCGGATCAAAGAACAGGAAGTAGACCACAGAGGAGCTCTTGGGGAATATTCTTCAATGGCATCACTACCAATGGTATGCATGCGTGTGGAGGAAAGTAGTGGATTCTAAATGACTTGGTCTTGACCACAGCACTGTCCTCTCCAGATCAGCCTATCACTGTCCTCTACTGGGCATAAACACGTCTATGCGAAGTATGTGTGGATGAAACTACATTTTCCAGGGAAGGTATTGAAATAAGGTTAAAGGAACATGCTTAGACAAGAAAAGTAAAGGCAGACTTCCTGAGACTGTCATGCTTTCGTCCTAGAAAAGTCTTCAAGATAAAACAGCTGGAAATAACAGGGTTGGTCATCAACACAGAAGCAGTCTGATAATAGGGAAACCCAGGGGCCTAATAAATTACCGAAGCCAGAATCTGTCCAACAGACATTTAGTCTTCTCCAATTATAAATGCATAAAGCTGGATGGGGAAAATAACCAACCATAGGGAATGGGTACCAAATGCCAGTTAATGCCCCTGGAGTAATATCTGGTAACACTGATAGGACACACCTTCCCCACATAACACATTAAGCCATGATACCAAAGCCAAATTCAGAAGACCTAGTTTGGTCCCATGCAGGTTCCCCAGGTGTCAGTCCAGATTCTGTGAACTACCACTAGCACAGGTTAGCTGTCTCTGTGGGTTTTCTGAACTCCAGGCGCTCAGCCCATTGCTGGGCTGAAGATGACTGCATCTTCTTCCATTAGATAGTTAATGTAGATTCTATGATGAGAGTTAGGGTGGTCACTAATCCGATTATAGGGAAAGGCCAGTTCAGGCATCCTTCTCACTATTACTAGGAGTCTTAGCTGGAGTCATCCTTGCGAATCCCTTGGAGTTTCCTTAGCACCAGATTTCTCTCTAAACCTGTAATGGCTCATGATATCTCATTCATTCCCCTCCCTCTCTTGGTCTCACCGTGGTCATTTTGATCTCTCATGTTCCCATCCCCCATCCCCTGCCTTCTACCCCTGCCTTGTTTACCCACAAGATCTTAACTATTTCCCCTTCCTGGGGCCCTCATTTTGTGTCCCTCTTAGTGTCCTCCTTTTTACCTAGCTCTCTGGGGCTGTGGATTGCAATTTTGTTATCCTTTGCTTTACTCTAATAAGTGCTTATAAGTGAGTACATACCATGTATATCTTTCTATGTCAGGGTTATCTCACTCAAGATGTTTTAATTTTATTTAAGTTACATCTACTTGTCTGCAAATTTCAAGATGTCATTATTTTTACTTCCACTTAATATTCCATTGTGCCATAATCCCACATTTTCTTTATCCATTCTTTGGATGAGTGATATTTAGGTTGTTTCCAATTTCTGGCTATTACAAATAATGCCATTTTGAGCAGAGTTGAGCAAATGTCCTTGTGTTATGAGTGTGTTTCTTTTGGGTATATGCCCATGACTGGAACTGCTGGACCTCGAGGTAGAAGAGTCCCAATTTTCTGAGAAACTGACATACTGATTTCCATAGTTTACAAGTTTGTGCACTCACCAGGAATGGAGAAGTGTTCTAATTACTCTATATCCTCTCAAGCATAAACTGTTGTCTATGATTTTATTCTTTGCTATTTTGACAGGTAGAAGATGATATTTCAGAGGGTTATTTTTATTTGAATTTCACTGATGGCTAAGAATGTTGAACAATTGCTTACATGTCTTTCAGCAATTTGAGATTCTTCTGTTGAGTATTCTCTGCTTAGATCTGTATTCTATCTTTTCATTGGATTAGGTGGTACTTTGATGACTGGTGCCTTGAATTCTTATATTTTTTTTTTGGAAATTAGTCCTTTGTCTTAATGAATTAAACTATTTACTATCTGCTAAAAATACACATATAAAATTAAATTAGTGAATAATTATACAATTGTAGTTATATTTGTATAATATAACTGAACTGGCAATGCTACCACAAAGATCCAGAGACCATCTAATAAAAAAACCTCAAAAACAACATGAGAGGCTCTACATTATGTCATTGGTGAGAGTCATCCAAGAGACTCACAAAACATTATTGGAAATTGCTATTGCCCTTGGTAATAGAGGTGGAAGTAAGTCTTTATTGCTGAGGAAACCATGCACTCAGACAGTGTTCAGAAGTCCCTAAGCTGGAAAAGCCTTCTCCTTGCAGATTAGCATTTTTGCTGCTGGAAGGTACCTTGCAAACTTCCAAAGGATGGAAACAATTATTAGTTCTATATAAGTATTACACTTATGAATGATAATAGTGACCAGCATTTCACAATAACTCTAGAGGCACAGTAGTGGCATACATACTTTGTAGGTATGCAGTAAATAAGTGGGAAACCATTCCTGACAGAGAAAACCTAGCCACCTACCTAGGCCTAAAGAAGTCATGGATCTTGGAGGAAAACCTAGAAATATACTTTGCTAAGCAAGAATTATCCCTAATGTTATCATAAATATTAGTTCTTATATCTATCCACAGGTAAGTGTAGTTCATGTAGACATTATCGAAACACCACTTTGCAGCAGATGGATAACAGTATAGAAAACCACAATCAATCAAATGGATGAAATCAATACTTCTCTTAAAGAATGACTTCCCAGAAAACAATAGAAAGACTAATAAGTTAAGTAAACTCTTCAAGATCTAAAAATAGAAATAAAAAGAATAAAGAAAACAGAAAGTGTGGAAATTATAGGAATGGATTATCTGGAAAATAGATACAATCACCAGCAATAGAATTTGATGAGTTGGAAAGAGAATCTCAGGGATTGAAGAGACAATAGAAGAAACAGGTAGATCAGTAAATGAAAAGGCAAAATCTAAAAAACTTTCTAGCACTAAAAAAAAAAAATTCAGGGAGACTATGAAAAGAGCAAACCTAAGAATCATAGAAATAGATTAAAGAAAAATTCCAGCTCAAAAACTCATAGCACATATTAAAAAAAATCATAGCAGAAAAAAATCTCTAACTTAAAGATTGACCTGCCTGTGTAAGTAAAAGTAGGTGGTAGAACACCAAATAGAATGGATCAAAAAGGAAAATCACTATTCAATATGAATATTTAAAACTAAACACACAGAAAGAGGAAAAACTATTAAAAAAACTACAATGGAAAAAAGTTAAGTATATATATATAGTCAGATATATGAAAATCAGAGTCCCCAAAAGTCAGAAGGCTGTGGATTGATTTCTTGCATACCCTAAGAGACCACAGATGCCAGCCCAGACTACTGTACCTAACAGAATTGTCTATCACAACAGATGGAGAAAACAAGATATTTCGTGACAAAGTCGAATTTAAACAAAGTCTAATCACAAATACAGCACTATAGAAGGCACAAGAAAAGAAACTTTAATCCAAGAAAGTTAGTAACAAAAAAACAAAGAGAGTAGATGATTTCATAACAGCAAAACTCATAGACTGACAAACACACACCCACACACATTACTTCCACTAATACTACCATCAACAAAACAACAAAATAAAGAATCACTGTTCATTAATAGTTCTCAATATCAATAGACTCAACTTGCCAATAAAAAGACACAGGTTAAAAGACTGGATATGAAAAGAGGATCCCTCCTTCTGCTGTGTACAAGAAACACAACTCAAATTCAAAGACAGACATTACATTACACAAAGGGTTGGATAAAGATTTTCCCATCAGGGGGCTGGAGAGATGGCTCAGAGGTTAAGAGCATTGTCTGCTCTTCCAGAGGTCCTGAGTTCAATTCCCAGCAACCACATGATGGCTCACAACCATCTGTAATGGGGTCTGGTGCCCTCTTCTGGCCTGCAGGCATACACACAGACAGAATATTGTATACATAATAAATAAATAAATAATTTTAAAAAAAGATTTTCCAATCAAATGGATCTAAGAAGAAATCTGTTATAGCTATCATAATACCAACCAAAATAGTCTTCAAACCAAAAATATTCAAAGGTTGTGGAAAGGACTCGTCATAGTCATGAAACGAAAAATCCACCAGGCACAAGAATGTTTTCTTTTCTCTTTCTTTCTTTCTTCCTTTCTTTCTTTCTTTCTTCCTTTCTTTCTTTCTTTCTTCCTTCCTTCCTTCCTTCCTTCCTTCCTTTCTTTCTTTCTTTCTTTCTTTCTTTCTTTTTTTCAAGACAGGGTTTCTCTGTAGCTTTGGAGACTGTCCTCGAACTAGCTCTTGTAGACCAGGCTGGCCTTGAATTCACAGAAATCCACCTGCCTCTGCCTCTGGAGTGCTAGGATTAAAGGCGTGTACCATCACCTCCCGGCCCAGAATGTGTTCTCAATTTTAAACATCTACACAATAAATGAAAGGGCACTCATGTTTGTGAAAAAACAGGGTTCTACTGTCCATTCATGATGCCCTGTGGAAATTCATTGAAATCCCTGACACAGGAGATATTTTAGTTGTGTCCTTTCCTCTTTCAACACAGTTTTTCTCCAAGTTGTTCCCCTCCATAGTGATCCTCAACTGATCTGTTTACTTTTTCTTCACAGTCACAGTTCCATCAGAAGACAGGTTGGCACATAATTAATGACATGCTTTACCTTTCTAATTCCAACCTTTACATTATTGCCTCAGTTTACTCTTAGTGTTTTCCTTACTCTTTCCATTAAGAACTCATTATCTTTATCACAGAAAGGGGAAAGATGTCAGAAAGGGGGAAATATATACTATAATGCTTTATAATTCAGAAAATAGAAAATTGCATTAAACTGAAAAAGTGTTATGAAGAAATTGGGTGAGTGAGTAATCCATCTCTCTGTGGTAATCACTATTTTCATTCTGTTAGTAAAATACATCAGAAGATGTGTAAAAGTTTACTCAATTATTTGACCCATCTGTTTCCCTTCTCACTGCCTTTCAATATATGCTCAAATGTGATGCACGTTGTATTTAATCAATACTTGGTTTTTTGATCTGAACTTAGACAATCTGTATCTATTCAGTTTTTTTGAGACAAGGTTTATCTGCATAGGAACTAAATCTGAAGAGAACGCCAGCCTTGAACTCTGAGAAATCCACCTCCCTCTGCCTCCCAAGTTCTGGGATTAAAGGCTTGAGCCATACTATCCAGTGATAAAACTATTATTAATACAGTATTTGAGGTTTTCTTTGGTTATTCACTAAGATTGCTTTGTCATCTTGCACTATTCCAATACCATGCTCTTCAGAGCTTTACAGATGGATAGCAAGAAATGGAAGAACTCTATTACACTTGCATGTCTACTATATGAAGGTGTTAGCACTTACATGTACACTATGTCTTCCCTTATAGGTCTTGGTTAAGTCTTCTACAGACTTGTATAATCCAGGATTTGTCCTCATTAACATAGACCTTATTATCAGAATAGTCACTAGAATTCAGTACTGTTATTTTGTTTAGCAATTGTGAACAAAATCTCTGGGTGATAAAATCCTCATTTTTACGCCTTAATGAAATAAGGAAGAGTCAAAACAAGGGTCTACTTAACTGAACAACTTCTTGAAACAGTGGCCAACTGTGGCATTTCCCATGTGAAATTTTGCCTACAGAGAGTTAGTGATGTCATAAAGAAGGGAAAACATGAAAATACGTAAGTGACTCAGGATCACAGATGATGCTAAGCTCACCAAACATGTAAGAAGCCTATGACACAAAATGTCAGTAATATTGCCCTCAAAAATTTCTTTTTTCAACCTTTCATACTCCATGGATCAACCCTAAATGTGTAAAGAGCTCAGCCACCCATATAGGGAGGAGTAAGTAGAATCTTACACTGAACCTAGAGGAAATTATGATGTGGCAATTCCAATAGCAGTACTTTGTAGGAGACATGAAACAACAGTAGTCTTTTCACAAGTGATTTCACAGCAGGTGCTCTGGGGAGTTTTTGTCTTACTTCCCCATGATTCTCACCACTGTGACTATAGCTTGTATAATAAGACTGGCAGTAGTAGTCAGCCTCATCCTCAATCTGCAGATCAGTGATGGTCAGTGAGGCTGAGTTGGAGGAGCTGTCACTGGAGCCAGAGAACCAATCAGGAATCCCAGATGGTCTTTTATTGTGCTGATAGATCACATTGGTGGGTGGACTTCCAATGTGCTGATGGTACCAGTGAACATAGTAGCTTCCAATGTTACCACTGCTGCGCTTGCAGGAGATGGTGACTGTGCTGCCAAGAGACCCAGACACAGAGTTTGGCTGAGTTAGCACAAACTGGGCACATGTCCCTGTAAAAGGAAGATAATAAAAATCAGTAAGGGCAAGGAAAGCTCATTCACAAGGAAAACTATAAACCAAACATTCAAAGCAACAGTTACTCTTCCAGAATTATTTAAGTCCACTGACCTGTTAAATGATGAAGAACAATGAGGAGTAGTGGAGTCCAAGTCATTGTGAAGACACCTAGAATCTTCTTCCTGAGTTCAATGGACTGACTAGAGCTCAGTGCCCCCCTTTTATCTGGTTCTGTGATTCTAAGTGTAAGCTGGCTCCATGCAAAAACCCCTCTTCTTTGAGATGTACAGGCCCCTCCTTTGATTTCAGAGTGAGATAGGGAACTGGAAAGACTACACATGCAGAGGACTTGAGCTCCACCAAGTGGCAGATAGAAGAACCCCAAGTGAAGGGAACATGTCAGTAACAAGAAAAATAACACTCCATCAGGTGAGCACCTTGTACGTCCCCTACCTCTGCAAACTGTGAGATAATTTGGGAAGTCACATATCCCTACCTGGACTCTGTAGAAAGTAAATTGTTCGTGAGTATAATCCTGTATAGGGCAAATGAGGCAGTGAGTAAACCACTTTATTTTGCATGCACATCCTTTGTTTTAAAGAACACTTGTTATTGTAAAAATGGTCATTTCTATGTAAGAATTTATTAATGTATTAGAGTTAAGAGTTCAGCAGTGCTTGCTGTGAGTGTGTTTGTTGTTCCTGTAGAGGAAGTAATTTCATTTCTAGCAACCATGTCAGACAGCTCACACCCTCCTGTAATTCCAGCACTAAGAGATCAGATGCTTTTACTGGCCTCCTCAGGTAACCTGACACACGTGTTACCATACAAGCAAGAGTGCATACATGTTCAACAAAACAATACGCTGTTGCGGGAGGTCCTTCCGCCCCTCCAACCAATAGCTGCTGTGATACCAGCCCATTGGGGCGTGGTCTCTCTCTCCCTTTAAAAAAGCTGCTATTTCCTCTGCTTGCTCTCTTCACTTCCTGCTCCGCCTGAGACTAGACTCCCTTCCTGGTTGTGCAGATGGCTGTTGTCTGGGATGGCTGTTGTCTGTAAGTTTTTTCCCCTTTAAATAAATAACACCCTATTAATCATAACTCCAAACTGGTGTGGCCTTGTTCGTGACTTACGCCTTCATCTGGCTGCCCAACGTGAGGCTAACTGAATCCACAAAAAGCCTGAGAAAGCTTGGGAAAGAGTAAAGAATGTTTGTTTGCTAGAGGCAAGCAAGCACTCTCATCTAAGAGAGGCTTCCTGACTCAGCTTTAGCTGCAAAACC
The DNA here is from genome assembly GCF_014885135.2 of Alexandromys fortis. Lineage (NCBI taxonomy): Eukaryota > Metazoa > Chordata > Mammalia > Rodentia > Cricetidae > Alexandromys > Alexandromys fortis. The sequence goes on from NW_026068363.1 coordinate 89,381, forward strand.
CTGCAGCTCATTAAGAGGTCCTGCCATGAAACACTTAAACAGTGTTGGTGAAAAGCTGAATGCATGCTTTTCGGTTTTCAGCCATAGCAGGAAAAAAGTTGTGCTGTTTTAAAATGCTGGCTTTCTGGGCCGTCCTGCCAGGGCAAACTCTGACTGAGGCAGGGGGGCCAACTAACGAGAGAGGACTTGACTGTTGTCTGTTGTAGCTCGCTGACTGGCAGCGACCTTGAAACGCCATAGAATTGTGGCTATAAACATGGCTACAACCGGTACCTCAGCCATGAGGCTGGAAAGCTAAGGAATGGACTGGATCTACATGGCAAAGACACGGCTTTAATCCTACTCATATTGCTCAGTAATTTAAAGGCTCGTGTGGTCAGAAAAAGAGAGATATACAGTAAAGATATTCAAAGACAAAGAAAATGTTTAAATGATTTACAGTGTTAAAAATGTATGCAGACTAAAAGTTAAAATTCTTTAAAAAAGTAAGAAAAAGAGAAGTTGTGTGTGGTAATACACAACACTTGGGAGGCAGAGGAAGATTGACCTCTGTGACTTCAAGGTGTGGTAGTACACGCCTTTAATCCCAGTGCCTAGAAGGCAGAGACAAACAGATATCTGTGAGTTCAAGGTGTAGTAGTAAACACCTTTAATCCCAATGCCTGGGAGGCAGAGACAGGCGATTCTCTGAGAGTTCAAGTAGAGCCTGGTCTACAGAGTTATTACAGGTCAAAGAGATACAGAGAATATAAAAGTAAAAATAAACGAAATAGAGGTTAAAATAAAGCATACAAAGATGGAAAATACACAGAGAATCTTGATACTGTATACTATTATGCTCTCTTTGAATTGTTTGAATGCTGAGGAAGGAGCAACAGCTGCCAAAAGATATTTGTTTATAAATGCTG
>NW_026068363.1:96134-120196 GCF_014885135.2 Alexandromys fortis
TGTTTCTCTTGGTTTTCTTGGGTATCTTTGAGCGATTTATTCATTTCCTCTACCTTTTTGTTTGTAATCTCTAATTGTTTATGGCAGTTTTTCACCTCCTGCTTAAGGTCTTCTATTATTTTCATATAATTCACTTTTGAGTCGGTTTCTTCTAATTCTTCTGGAGTAGGGTGTACAATTCTTCTTATTTCGGGATCCCTTGATTCTGGTGAAGTCATGTTGCCTTTCAGGTTGTTGGAGGAAGTCTTGCATTGGTGCCTTCCCATCTCCTCCTTCAAATGGAGCCAGGAGAGGCCTGGTGTCTTGGTCCAGTCTTTGCTGTGAATGAGTCTCCGGGTGTATCTTTTCAGTGTAGAAACAGGGACTGTCCCGTTGAGCTGGAACTCCTCAGCACCCAAACATGGACTACTGTCCAGATGGAGCTCCTTAGGACCGCTCTGGGTGGGTGGTTTATGCAATCCTGATGTCTCTCCTGGTGCTGGGTTCAGGTCTCCTTGCTGCTTGGGTGGTTCGTAAACAAAGGACCTACCTAGCTCGGTGCAGGCAGGCTAGTGTGAACAAAGGAGCTACCACCCTCCCGTTTGCCCTGCCAATTCGGATTCGGTCCTAGAGCCCGAACAGGCTGGGCAGGGAGATGCTATGTGGTCAAAGAGGGAAGGGAGTCAGACGGAGGGGTGAGGGTTGTGGATGCAACCTGGGTGGGATAGGAAGAGAGAGGAGGTATCAGGCAGAGTAGCCCCTGAGGATGACCAGGAAGTGTAGGAGGGGTGTCTGAGTTCCCTGTCCCAGGCTGCTGCCGTGGTCAGAAACTCACTCACCCCAGTGATGTCCCTCCTGGTTCCGGGTTCAGGTCTCCTTGCTGCTTGGGTGGTTCATAAACAAAGGACCTACCTAGCTCGGTGCAGGCAGGCTAGTGGGAACCCAAATATTGTTGATAAATGTTCTTTTACATTTAAAGGGGGAGATGATATAGGTATGAATAATTTACATTGATATGGATTTTGCTTTAGTGATTTAAATTTAAGGTCAATTTTGTAATGTATATAGGTTGTTAATGAATAATCATTAATAATAGTTAAGTTTGTAGTCATGTTAGTTAAGATTTTCTAGATGTGCATAGATATATTTTAGATAGACATTCTTCATATTTTTCAAAGATTATAGAATATGGCATTTTAAATGTTTTAATAACTTAGGACTTTTCATGACAATGAGACACTCTGCTCCTGGCAGCACCAATCTACTTCAAGAGGAAGATGGGCATCGAAGAGGATCCTTATGGAGTTTGATAGCCATTTGGGCAAGAAACTGCTCTTGCCTGGACTATTGCATAAACTGGACACAGAGAACCCGCAGAGAGAGGACTGCTGAACTTGCCTAAAGGTGAGATGATCTTTCGGGGTTCCTGATTCATGAAAGAGTCTGCAAGACATTCTTCAGGACAAGCAGATAGTGACTGCCTTTGAAATTTCCTGCTTTGTGGAAATGTCTGCTGGAAACTATGGGCCTGTAGGCCGAAGATGGATGCCCCAACGGTACAGAGGAACTTTGGGTGACTGTCCAGGCAGCGAGATGTCTCTGTCATTTCTAGAGTTTGAGAGTTTGCTTATTTCTTATTTGCTTAGGTAATATTGTATCTTTCTGGACTGTTTGATGGAGTTAAGAATAGTTAGCTATAGTTATAGTTTTCCTTAGTTATGATATAGATTATTGTAATTTTTACTTGATAACTGTTTTGTTATATGTAATTTTGCTCCGTTAAAGTTAAAGCCTTCTTTTTTTTTTGTTTAAACAGAAAAAGGGGAAGTGATGTAGGAGTGTCATATCAATCTGTTGATTTCATTGGCTGAGCAATAAAGAAACTGCTTGGCTGGCCCTGATAGGTTAAAGCATAGGTAGGAGGAGAAAACAGAATAGGATGCTGGGCGGAAGAGGAAGTAAGGTCAGACTCTGCTCTGCTCCGGGAGAGACCAGACAGCTCTGCTCTCTGGAGCAGAGACACCAGGATGGATGGAGGCTAGACTCTTCCCGGTAAGCGCACCTTGGGGTGCTTACAAACAATCATTAGAAAAGGGCTAGTCCAGGTGCGAGAATTAGCCTGTAAGGGCTAGAGTTCATGGGCCAAGCAGTTCTTAAATGAATACAGTTTGTGTGTTGTTATTTCGGGCATGACCTAGCCAAGCGGCCGGGGTGTTGGGGATGCAGCCCCGCCGCCGCTCCTTATTTCAACAATACGCTACCATCTGCTGTCCACATATTAGGTCCAATGAAACAGTAAATATATAGGTGCTGAAATCTTTAACGTGAATTCTAAGAGAATCGCTAGTCTAACAGTTGAAAATTTATACTGTTTTAACAATCTATCAACAGAGAACAACATATAAAATTGTATATGCTGAGACTATGTTGTTGAACTTGAAAATATTTAGTTTCTGAGTCTTTTTGCTATACTAAATATGTTCTGTCTATGAAATCATTAATTTTTTTGTTGGCAGAAATGTATTTCTCCTGACAATGACTCTGCTAGGATAAAAGAGGAAATAAGAGTTATAAGTACACTACTCATGTAGTAAATGGAATCAAAGAACAGGAAGTAAACCAGAGAGGAGCTCTTAGGGAATATTCTTCAATGGTACGAATATGGGTGCAAGTGTGGGGAGGGAAGTAGTGATTTCTGAATGACTTGGTCTTGTCGACAGCACTGTCGTCTCCAGATCAGCCCACCACTGTCCTCTAATAGGCATAAACATGTCCATGCAAAGTATGTGTGGATGAAACTACATTATCCAGGGAAAGTATTAAAGTAAGGTTAAAGGAACATGCTTAGACAAGAAAAGTAAAGGCAGGCTTCCTGAGACTGTCATTTCTTCTTCCTAGAAAAGTCTTCAAGGGGAAACATCTAGAAATCACAGGGTTGGGCATCAACACAGACGCAGTCTGAGAATAGGGACACTCAAGGGCCCAGTAAATTACCGAAGCCAGAATCTGTTCAACAGACATTTAGTCTTCTCCAATTCTAAATGCATAAATCTGTCACTGTCCCCTTCTCTACAACTTCATCTGTTTTTCCTAGCCATTTAATTCTTTGTCCATGGCAGAAGATGACCTTGGAAATTCCCTAAACAATTACCTACCAGCACACCAGTTACATACCTTAGGTTTTCTCAACTAGGATTAGAGATGAGCTCATCTATAGGTCCTCTACATGACTGAAAATCTCAGGAAAGGACTTGTAAATAGGCATGAACATGTGGTACTAAAATCCCCTTTCAACACTAAATGATAGTCATCCACAACTGCATGATGGGAAATTCAGTCATCTCCCACCTCCACTGAAAATATGAAGAGTAGGGATTTGGGCTCTGATTGAGCAGGACAGAAGGTGATTTCAACCTTGAGACCCAGGGCAAAGGCTTGTCCTACCACTCTTCAGTCAAATGATATGGTGAATAGGACCCACAACTGATTTCTTTTCTACCCAATTAAGCACCAAGCATTTCTGCTTTTGTTTTATATTTTTGATGGTTTTTTGGGGGTAGGGTTGTTTGATACGGAGCTTTTATATACCTTTGGAGCCTGGCCTAGAACTAACTCTTGTAAACCAAGTTGTAAACCAAGCCTCAAACTCAGAGATCCTACTGTTTCTGCTTCCTGAGTGCTGGGTTTAAAGAAGTACACCACCACTGCCAGCCTTGCTTTTGTTTTTTTTTTTTTTTAATATGCTGTGGGAGACATTGACTTCTGAGAGTGTTTTAAACTTTAGATTTTACATAGACATGATAAGATTTGGAATTCAGTAAGGCCATGGGGTATTAAAGAGTCTCCTCTCACTTCAATAAGAGTCAATAGAAAAGAATGCCTCCACTTCTTTCTAGTGTGACAAAGAAAACAGGTACTCACCCCTATGTGGGGAAAATGTCCAGAGGATGCTCTGGTAAAATGCAGAAGAAGACAAAAAGATCTGGAGATGGTCCAGTGTATCTTATTCTGTCCACAGTGGGACTGTAGTCAGAAAGACTCCACTAGTTCCCTTACCCATTAAGGATTGCTCAGATTCCTAGGCCTTTCTAAAGGAATACCGGAATTTTTTTTTCTTAACCGTGCTTAAATTAAACAAGTCTCCACTGCTCTGAGCAGATTCTGGCATATGCTTAGAAAAAGATGGACCACTTTTTTCTAGGTCGATCTTAAGAAACTGTTGCAGATTTCTGATTTCACTAAGCACTTCCTCCAAATGTTTTCCACAAAGGAAGTGCTGTCAGGAAAGGTAGACAGGGCTGCATTAAATGCAGCAGAAACCACTCACTACTGTGGAGCAGGAGAAAAGGAAACTGCTAAGCTCTCAGGCTCTGAAGGCAGACAGCCAATGACATAAACAATGCCTGGTGTGGAAAGTGGAGTCAGAGAAATGTAGATACCCAAGCACTGTGGAGCCCTAAAAAGCATGAGTGAATCCCAAACACTGAGCTGTATGTTAATCCTGGAGAGTAAGAAAAACATCCTTGTTTTGAAGTATAAATAAAGATGATTCCAGCTCTTCAGGCATGATCAGTTGTGTGAAGCTCATTTGGTGGTCAGACATTTCTTTATCAATTGTTCCTTCCCCATCTCTGTACCTGAACCCAGCTGTAGTGAGAATATGGCAGCTTTGGTCTGAATGTATTTGACAATCACATCCTCAGGTTAGTATTCAGAGAATGAGGCAGACAACTCCTTACCTACCCTTCCCAGCCCCAGATCTAGTGCCACTTCATCTCAGGTGAGGCCTGCATACCTTCCATCTGGTGATTTTTGGTTTGCAGGAATGGAACCATCTGACTGCCTTGGAAGACAGAGTGGAAGCCTGACATGTCGTAGGAGCTGTGGGCTTACTTTTCGTCCTGCCCAGCTCCCGCATTTACACACAAAATAACAGCACACAAATTGTATTCTTTTAAACACTGCTTGGCCCATTAGCTCTAGCCCTTACTGGCTAATTCTCATATCCTGATCAACCCATCTCTAATAATCTGTGCAACATCAGTCTTACCTGGAAAGATTCAGCATGTCTTACCTGGCAGCTTGCTTCATGGCATCAGCCCAGGAGAGGGAGGCATGGCCTCTGATCTCACTTCCTCTTCCTCCCAGAATTCTGTTCTCTTTACTCCGCCTATCTAAATTCTACCCTATCAGATGGGCCAAGGCAGTTTCTTTATTACTTAACCAATGAAATCAACAGATTGATATATGACACTCCCACATCACTGACATAATGGTCATTTTAAGGCTCAAATGTACAGGGTTTCCCTGCTCTTGTGGTCATGACTCAGGTGGTATATAAGCAAATGGTGGGGACCAGAGTGTGTAATGAGGGATCTCAGCTCCTTATACCTATCATTCTATTGGTTTCATCTTTTCTGTTTGGCTGTTGGAACCCTCTAAAATTCAGTGTATCCTCCCAGGCAAGTAGATGGAGATCCAGTGCTGGTTCCATACCTGGAAACACAGGAACAAGGTGGAAGGCATCCAATTCAGCACTCAACTTTATGTTCCTGAGATGCAGAATGGGAGGACTGCACTAAACATTTTCTAAGCACTTCATCAACCTCGGGTATTCCCTTGAGCACCCGCAAACTCTCTAGATAACTGATTAGTCATAAGTAAACAGGCAACACAAACAGGATTTCAGTACAGTGGAACTGGTTGGCACAGAGCATAGTTCAGAGTGAAAATTTCCCCCATTAGTTCATTAATAAGAGTTCCCCTTCTGTTCTGTGAGGCAGCTTGAACTGCTAGTGTGAAGGTCTTCGCTGTGTTTCAAAGGTCTTTCCTGTGATGGTCTGACAAGCTCTGATCCAAAGCCAACTCCATGCATTTAAAGATGTTTGAGGATACAGCAGCAGAATTATATCACCAGGCAAGAACTTACTTCTGCCAGTGATCCACAAACCATTGGTTATTGATGACTTTTATAACCAAACCAGCTATTCTAATAGGCACCCATGTTGTAAAATCACAATGGAATCTTGAAATTGGCTTCTTGACCAAATTAATGAGTGTGTAGGAAGAAGCTAAGAAAAGCATAATAGGCTTAGGATCATAAGGTCACAGAGCTTTGATTGGTGGGAATAAAACTAGACATTTTCTGTGAAGGGCAACTGAAAAGGAGTACCCCAGGCATACACAGCTGCCAATCCCAGAGAAAAACATTTACAGATCAACAAAAAAACAGAGTCCAGAAAAGGTAGCTAAGTTTAGATATCCTTGGTGTAGGTGCCCAGTGGTCTCAAGAAACTGGGAGACACAGGAAGAATCCAAGAAACTGGTGGAAATATTGAAACAAACAAACAAACAAACAAAAAAAAAAAACAAAGAAAACTCGCAAGGCCCTCACAAGGGTCTGCGAGTTCTTTACATCCATTTCCCCTTCTTTTAAGAAACACCTACGGTGACATATGTTTGAAAGCCCAGCACTGACAAAGAGGAGAAATGTTGCTTCTTGAGTTTCAAGTCCAGTCAGATAGCTTAGCTCAATCACTGAGACCTTGATATACATGAGAGTCTTTCTTCCAAATCAAGATGAATGTCAAGGGAACAAGCAGAGAGATGTCTTTGGTGCTTCCCCATGCTCATACATCAAATGAATGTACATATACACACAGACACAATTGCAACTGCACACACAGATAGACAAACACACAGAGACACACCTACACACACATAGACAAAGAGACAGAGGAGAGAGAGAAAGAATGAACATGCTTAGAAAGGTGTCAACAAATAGCCAGAATGGAACTGTGGCTCCAATAGATCATAACAGCCAGCTCCGTGTGATATCTATGTTCCCTGTGATCATTCATAAGTTCATTGAAGAAAGAGAGTGAAGAAGATATCAGAAGAAGGAAAGATCTCTTATGCTAATGGATGAGCAGAATTAACAAAAATGGCCACCCTACAAAAATCAATGTAGAAACATAATTTAATCCACATTAAAATTAAAACACAACTTTTATAGACATTGGCACGACAATTCTCATATAGAAAAACAAAACTATCAAAAATACCTAAAACTATACTGAACAACAAAAGAACTGCTGCAGATATTACCATTGCTGATTTAAATGTGTATTACCAGCTACAATGATAAAAACACATGATATTTGAATAAAAGCAGACTATTTGATCAATAGAATTTAATTGAAGACTCAGACATAAATTCATTATTGATGCCTTAATTTTGATAAAGAAGTCAAAAATACATGCCTGGAACAAGACAGCATCTTCCAAAAAATGGTGCTGATTAAACTGAATGGTTGCATGTAGAAGAATGCAAATAGATAAATATTTAGCATGCTTCATAAAACTATAGGCCAAGTGGAACAAAGACCTCAACATAAAACCAAACATGCTGAACCTGAGAGAAGAAAAAGTGGGGAATAGACTTGAACTCTTTTGGCATAGGAGATAACTTTCAGGACGAATACCAATAGCTCTAAGGTCAACAATTAATATATGAGACTTCACAAAACTGAAAACTTCTGTAAGGCATAGGATACTGTCAATTGGATAAAGAGGCAGCATATGGGATAAGAAAAGATTTTTTTTTTTTTACTAACCCCATGTCTGATAGAGGTCTAATATCCAAAACACATAAAGAAGTCAAGAAATTAGATATCAAAAACCAAAATGATCCTATTAAGAAAATGGGGTAGAGATGTAAAGAAAGAATTGTAAGTAGAGGAATCTCAAATGTCCAAGAAACAGTTAAAATATTCATTATAGTTATTCAGTGGAAAATGCACATCAAAACTATTTTGAGATAACATGTTATGCCTGTCACATGGCTAAGATCAGTAACACAAGTGGCAGCTCATGCTTCTGAGGATGTGGAGCAAGAGGAACATTCCTCCATTTCTAGTGGGTGTGCAAACTTGTACAGCCACTATGGAAATCAATATGGAATCTCCTCAAAAAATTTTAAACAGAACCATCTCAAGTCCCATATATACTACTTTTTAACATTTATCCAAAGCATCACAAGGACACTTGGATAAATATGTTCATTGTGGCTGTCTTCATAAGAGCCAGATATGGGACAAAACCCTCAACTGAAGAATAGATAAAAATGTTGTACATTTATAAAAAGTAACATTACTAAACTTTAAAAAGTGACATCATGAAATACTCAGGCAAATGGATGGAACTTTATGAAAAATCATCCTGAGCGAGGTAGCCCAGACTCAGAAAGACAAATACGATATATGTTCACTTGTGATTGGATACTAGAAGTTAAGTAATTGATAAGTTACAAGTCATACCCACAAAGGTTAGGTACAGGGAAGGATCTAGGAGGGCTGTTTGGAACTCCCTGGGAAGGGCAAATAGAATAAATTTTGTGAGTGGACTGAGGGTAGGTGAAGACATGTGCAGGAGAGAATCAGTAGATTTGTGGAGGATGACAATTCAGAGAAAAGCAGCTGGAATTGGGGAGCATTGTAGGGGTGGAAAACTAGTGCAGTAGAAACTTGCTGGATTCTGCGAGTGTGACCTATTTTGTACTCCTGATCATGGCGGATTCAGAGTCTGAACTGTCCGTCTTTTGCAGAAATTGGAGTAGCCAAGTAATGTTTGGTTTATTTTGAGACCCACACCACAAAAGGTAGCCCAGACCCTACACTTGAGGAACAAGAGACTAGATAGCCAAGACACCTAAAGTAGAACCCAATACAACTTTAAAAATCAATTAAATTATTTTTTATGATAGTCTGCTATACTTATGGATCAGTGCTTTTTCTGGTTATCATCAGAAAGGATTCCTCTGGAAACAGATGTGAGAGGGTTCAGAGACCCAGAGTGGCAAAAGATTATAAATTGGAGGTTTCCATCATTCCCTCCCTTCAGAGATGAAGAACCTGACAAGACAGGGGGATGAAAATTTATAGGAATCAGGAGAAATGAAGGATACCAGAAGACCATGGTGCACCAAATCAACTAACCATTGCTTACATGATCTCACAGAAACTGAAGCAGCAAGCAAGGAGCCTGCATAGGTCTTCACTGAGTCTTCAGCCTATATGGTATGGCTGTTAGTTTGGTGTTTTTGTGTGACCCCCAACAATGGAAGCAAGTATTTCTCTGACTCTTTTGCCTGCTCTTGAGATGCTTCCTCCTACATGGATGCCTTGTCCAGACTCAATAGGAAGCTGTTGCCTTATCTTATTGTATCTTGCTTTGTCCTTTTTGGTAATTGACTCTTGGAAGACTATTCTTTTCATAAAAAGACATGGAGTGAGAATGGATCTGGAACAGAGGGAAAGTCATGGGCAGAGGTCCAAAGCTGGAAAAAAATAGGGGGAGGGGAAACTGTGGTCAGGATTCATTTTATGAGAGAAGAATCAATATTCAATAGAATTATTTAAAAGGCAACTACAAGAAATTGATCCATAGGTGAACACACACAAGCATGTGCACACACAATAACCCCCCCCACATGCACACAAACTGAGAGAGACAGAAAGAAAGGAAGGGAGGAAGGGAAGGGAAGAGTAACATACTTGGACACATCTCATCAATTAGAAAAAAATATTTGAATTGCTCTGAAATTCCTACCAGCCAGCTTAACATGGTATCCATGTTTACAGTGGTCTGCCATAAGGTTACTCTCCTTCAATTTAGAATTTTCATCTTATTAGATTTGATGATGTGTGCCCTATGCAAAACTAAATGAATGATTATAAACACAGACAGACATACAGTTCCAGAGAAAACCACTCAATGTGTTTGCACTTTGCTCCATGTGACCTAAAGAAATAACATAAAATCCACTGCAAACACATAGGAATAGGCACTATCTCAATGGCAGCCCTGTGCTTCAGTTGCTGGTTCCAGGGATGATTTATTCAGTGATATAGCCTTTCCTGTTCCAGGAGGCCTGTCAAACCTTGGGCAGGTGAGGTACAGCATTATGTTATGAAAAATGCTCCTATCATAGCCTAATAGCTTCCAGTTAGACATCCTGAGAGGGTAAGGCTTCTAATCTCTGCATAGGAAATAAAAAATCTGCTCACAGACAATATAGAATCCTGTGTCCATTTTAATGAGGTACAAACAAGAAGGCAAGACCACTGCACCTTATCCCTATGTTCCCACAAACATCAAAAGCACTGAGGGAATAGAACAAAAGTTATGCGACACATGCCTTTAAATCACAATCTTGCAGCAGAGAACAGGTCATTTTCAGGCTAAGTAGAGACTTTCTTAAACAATGGCAAAATAAACTGAACACATCTGTGCATCTAGGGGCCATGTCTCACACAGAAGGGAATGCACACTTTTGACTAAACAGCCCTCAAATCTGGAACTGTCATTGGAATTGGCAAGTTGTGTCAGTCCTATCATAACAGGACCTGTCATGTAGAACCTTACAACAGATTTTTTGTGTGTGTTTTTCAAGAAAGGGTTTTTCTGTTGCATTAGAGCCTGTCTTGGAATACCAAGCTACCCTCGAACTCACAGAGATCCACCTGCCTCTGCTTTCAGAGTGCTGGGATTAAAGCCTGTGCCACCACCACCCGGCTCAACAAATTTCTTATCTGTAAATTGTAGCATTCTCAAGAATCATATTCTCATCTACAGAGGTTTCGTGCTGTGCTTCACCGTTTGATCTTTCTCATTCTCAACTCTAACACACAATTAATAAAACCTCAGAGAAAGATATTGGGGTTCAACATGAAGACCAGAAAAGCAAATAAGCTAGCCTCTGGCTTTTATCTGGATCTCAGTTCATAAATGGTGATCCTACCTCCAGGAAACCTCAGAATGAAGCTGAGACTGAAAGCTGTCTTCTATTTTATAATCCTCTCTAGTGCTGGGATTAAGGGTGTATGCTACTACTGCCTCGTTTCTATGGCAAGCTAGTGTGGCTACTAGGATTAAAGGTGTGTATCATTGCTGCCTGGTGTATATGGCCAGTATGGGTGCCTTACTTTTCTGATCCTCGGGCAAGCTTTGTTTATTAAAATTCAAATGAAATGCCACAACACAACCCCTCCTCTTCACTAAACTAAGAACAGCAATTTTCCATTAGAATCTTTAGAGGAAGAGCTCCTTTCCACACAAAGAAAAGCCCTGGGTGCTCAGATACTTATTAATTATTCAGTGTGAGTGAGTGAGTGAGTGAGTGAGTGAGTGAGTGAGTGAGTGAGAAATGGGGGGGAGGAAAAAAGGAGGAGGGAGAGTAAAAGAGGAGAGAGAGAGAGAGAGAGAGAGAGAGAGAGAGAGAGAGAGAGAGATTGACTTGTGTATGTGTGTTCTCTTGTGTCTGCCTCTGTTCTTTGGAAGAATACTTTCTGTTTCTCTGTTTCTACCTGTTGGGTTCTGTGCTCCTTATTGTACTTTGATTTCCACTCCCATCCGTGGTTGTCTGAGAAGATATAGTTTGACATTACAATTTTATCTAAAAAAGGATTAAACATATAAATAAAATGTTATACCCAGTTTTCTGTGATTATAAGAAAACCATGAGTATGTTTTGTACATGTGTTTTGTGTGTATGCTATACACAGAAATATCAACAGTGTTTGAGTGAACAGAAGTCATCAGTTTGGGCAACTTTTATTTGATCAAATGAAAAGCATCTTTTAGTTTTGTAGGTTAGTTTAGATTTAGGTCATGCTGTTTGATGAAGTATCATCTCTTATAATTAAGAGGTGTCTCTTGTTCAAACTGAATCTTTATCAATTTGATGGCGTCTGTAGCTTTTATTCTCCTGTGGAAACAAAAGCTAAACTCCTTCCCCAATGAAACACATGTCCTAGTTTCCATTCTGAGGTCAGTACATCTTTAAAGTTTATCGGTTGATTTAATTCCATAAATTTTTCTAGCATCCAGCATCTCTGCACAGCTGTTGTCTCATTCTCATTAACATTTAGAAAATCAATATAAATAAAGCATTATACAATCTGTTTCTGGAGGTCTTTATCATCCCTTTCTGTTTATTTGACATATCCTTTAGATATTGATTCAATCATTCTATAACTGCCTGTGCCCTAGGATTGCATGGTATACTTGTAATATGCTTAATATTATAACAATCAAAAAACTTTCATTTTCTTAGAGACATATGCTGTAACATTGTCTATATTTATACGGGTATGTCCATGATAGCCATAACTTCTAGCAAATGTGTGATAACTGAATCAAACTTTTCCAAACTCAAAGCATTTGCCCCTTGAAAATGTGAATAGGTATCAATGGTGTGGTACACATATTTTAGTATTCTAAATTATACAAAATGGGACACATCTTTCTGCCAGATTTTATTCCCTTGAACACCCTTTGGGTGGCTTTCTGCAGGTAGTGGTGTTTGGTTTTATAAAGAACAAGTATAACAATTTCTTTTAATTTCCTTGGCTTGGACACTGTCACTAAGACAAAAAGGCAACCCACTGACTGGGAGAAGATCTTCACCAACCCCGCAAATGACAAAGGTCTGATCTCCAAAATATATAAAGAACTCAAGAAACTAGACAGTAAAATGCTAATCAACCCAATTATAAAATGGGGCACTGAGCTGAACAGAGAATTCTCAAGAGAAGTTCAAATGGCCAAAAGACACTCAAGGTCATGCTCAACTTCCTTAGCGATCAGGGAAATGCAAATCAAGACAACTTACACCTGTCAGAATGGCAAAAATCAGAAACACCAATGATAGCCTTTGCTGGAGAGGTTGTGGAGAAAGGGGTACACTCATCCATTTCTGGTGGGAATGCAAACTTGTGCAACCATTTTGGAAAGCAATGTGGTGGTTTCTCAGGAAATTTGGGATCAACCTACCCCTGGACCCAGCAATACCACTCTTGGGAATATACCCAAGAGATGTCCTATCATACAACAAAAGTATATGCTCAACTATGTTCATAGCAGCATTGTTTGTAATAGCCAGAACCTGGAAACAACCTAAATGCCCTTCAATGGAAAAATGGATGAAGAAAGTATGGAATATATACATATTAGAGTACTACTCAGCAGTAAAAAACAATGACATCTTGAATTTTGCATGCAAATGGATGGAAATAGAAAACACTATTCTGAGTGAGGTAAGCCAGACCCAAAAAGAGTGACATGGGATGTACTCACTCATATTTGGTTTCTAGCCATAAATAAAGGACATTGAGCCTATAATTCGTGATCCTAGAGAAGCTAAATAAGAAGGTGAACCCAAAGAAAAACATATAGGCATCCTCTGAATATTAACGTTCATCAGGCGATGAAAGGAGAAAGAGACAGAATCCCACATTGGAGCACCAGACTGAAATCCCAAGGTCCAAATCAGGAGCAGAAGGAGAGAGAGCACGAGCAAGGAACTCAGGACCGCGAGGGGTGCACCCACACACTGAAACAATGGGGATGTTCTATCAGAAACTCACCAAGGCCAGCTTGGTGAAAAAGCATGGGATAAAACCGGACTCGCTGAACATAGCGGTCAATGAGGACTACTGAGAACTCAAGAACAATAGCACTGGGTTTTGATCCTACTGCACATACTGGCTTTGTGGGAGCCTAGGCAGTTTGGATGCTCACCTTACTAGACCTGGATTGAGGTGGGTGGTCCTTGGACTTCCCACAGGGCAGGGAACCCTGATTGCTCTTTGGGCTGAAGAAGGAGGGGGACTTGATTGGGGGAGGGGGAGGGAAAAGGGAGGAGGTGGCGGGGAGGAGGCAGAAATCTTTAATAAATAAATAGGAAAAAAAAAACAAAAACACAGAAAAAAAAACTTACAGGTCAAAAAAAAAATTCCTTGGCTTGCTGCCACATGATGGAAGAAATTGGTAGGAAAAGACAAAGATTTCTCATTGTGAAACTACTTCCTTTTGAGGTCTCAACCAATGTACATTCTTGGCTTATGAGGACATTAGAAACAGCTTGAGCATGGTAAAGACAGACAGATCTCTATCCTTCAGATTACCTTTTCAGAGTCTGAACGACTAATGCTTTCAAGCAATCTACAATGATAACAACGGTTGTCTTATGCTTGAGATCTCTAAGCAGTGTCATGAGCTATATAGTGGGAAGGTCTTCTCTTCTTATAAGGATTAATATGTGTCTATTTGTCTTTTTGCTTTGCATTCCTTATTGGTGCATCATTTGGTAGAGAGCCAGCATTAGGCCAAAGAACCTAAGAATGTTGCCTCCTGTCACATCCTACTGAGCCTTTGTACTTCATCCTACATCAGGTCACTCTTTGATAATTGCTGCCAACTTCAAGTGCAAATTTATTTTCTTTGTGTACCTCCTTCTGTCCCATAATACCTCAAGAAAGAAATCTGACCACTGTGGGATTTATATAGATGTTTGTACATACTGATCATGTAAATGTATGCATTTGTAAAAATGAATAGGTATGGTTGAATGTGTCTGTTCCTACATATTTGGGTATACATGTACACATTTGTGCATTAATTAGTTCCCTCTGTGTGGTTATTTGTATGCATCTGTACTTCAGTTCTCTGAGGACACACACTATGGATATATTTCTTAGTAGATGACAAATATCTCAAAACAGTAATTAAATAAATTTGGTTCTATCATGTTTATTCATGAAATGAGAGCTGGAACTGAAGATAATAGTTGTATCATAATGAGAGGAAGAAGTTGGAATGCTCTTTGTAAAATTCTCTATCTGAAGTTTTAAGTTACTAGTAGTGATATCTCTGATGTTTTAAACTGACAATATGAATGTAAGTTTTGATAATGAGATGGCTAATGATAATGCCATTTTATGCTAGGCACCCATTCTAATGTTTAAAAGATAGGTTCCTAGTAACTATGACTGTTTGCCCCCTTCCCAAAATTAAAAATCACATATGCAGGGATTAACCAATGTTCTGGTTCGTGTAAACTCCATTTTTCACTATTATAGGGATAGTGAGGCAGTTCCTCAAGTAGCTGTAATGGCTGAGAACTAGATCCTAAAAACTAAGTTGTCACATGTAAACCTAGGAGTCAGCAGGAATTTATACTTAGCCTAAGGTTGTTAACTACAGAATATCTGGGTTAGGACTAGCTTATCCCATCAGCATTTGAGCAATCTGAAGAGAACACTTATCACAAAGCCCTGGATCATTTCCCAATATTAGTTCCCCTATTGTGTAATTGTTACCCTAAAATATTAAGTGGATACTCATTCTGTTTCTGAACTCTCATTTTAACTGATGCTTGCTCAGAAGCAAACATACACATAGACAAAAAAAGGACAATGCAGAAAATCCCTAGGGTAGAGACGATTGTTTTGTATCACTTTAAGAACTTCAACTATTGGGGTTGTGTGCCATAGGCTCTTTATCATTTGTTTTACAGCAAATATCCACTAAGTAACAAGGAATACCCTAAGATAAATATATAGAGATCCTCCCTTGGAAGGGGAAAGAGACAAGATATCCCAAGAAAACTGGGAGCACAGGGGTGGGGGAGAAGATGGGGTAGAAGGAGAGGAGCAGGGTAGAAGGGGGAATATTAGAACTTGAGGGAATGGGAAAGTCAAGGTGGGGGAATGACAGAGATGGAGAGCAAGGAAAGAGAAATCTTGATTGAAGGAACCATTATAGAGCTAGCAAGAAGCTTGGCACTAGAGAAATTCCTAAGAATCCACCAGGGTGAACCCAGCTAAGACCCTAAGCATTAGTGGACGGGGTGCTGGAACTGGCCTTGCCCTGTAGTCAGATTGATGAATATAAATGTCACCGTAGAACCTTCATCCAGCAACTGATGGAAGCAGAGGCAGAGATCCACAGTGGAGCACTGGGCTGAGCTCCCAAAGTCCAGTCAGAGAGTAGAGGAGTAAGAATATGAGCAAAGAGGTCAAGATCATGATGGGGACACCCACTGAAAAGGCTTACTTGAACTAATGGGGAGCTCACCAGCTCCAGCTGGATGGCAAAGGATCCAGCATAGGACCAAACTAGGTCTTCTGAATATGGCTAATAGTTATATGGCTGGAACAGACTGCATGGCCACTGGCAGTAGGACCAGGATTTTCCCCTAATTCTTGTACTGACATTTTGGAACCCATTTCCTTAGGATGGATATCTTTATCATCCTAAATATGATAGGGAGGGTCTTGGTCCTTCCTCAAAGCAATGTGCTTTACCTTTTCTGAGAAGTAAAGGAGGCAAAGTGAAAGGAATGGGAGAAGTGGAGGTAGTGGGAACTCAGATTGGCATGTAAAATGAAAGAAAAAATGGATTTGTCTTTTAAAAAAGAAGACAAAACAAAAGAAAACTTCCACTGTCTTCCCTCAGATTAGCAGGAAGACAGTTGCCACAATTTGCTATAAATAAACTTTTTCTCCTTCTCAATTCAAGTTTTGTCTGATAGTCTTTCTCGGTGGTCTTGAACTCCACAATAATAATTATTAGACAGAGATCACATGAAAGCATAGAATCAACATACTCTACTAAATGACTGTGTTAGAACACAACTTTGACTCTCTGTCAGTCAAGATATGCAATTTCTAGCAGTGAGAAAAACTTGCATTAGTTCTTACTTGCACCTGAATATTGTCCTCAAAATGTGTGCAGACTTCTAGTTATCCAGGAATATAACAGCCATCGTTAATCTGGCTACCAGATTGCTTTGGTCTGTATTTTTCCTATTTGATCAAACATCCTCATACTAGTCAGTCCTCTCTCAGTCTTAAAGAACACACTGAAATGAGAAATGGATCTATTTCTTTCTAACAGACCCTGAGTTGACTGACATTGGAAGAAGGTTGAATTAGATTTATGAAAACTGAAAAGTTTTAGGAGGATCTTCATGCTTTCTATTATAATCTCTGTTTTCTTTTAGTTAGTGTTTCTCCATTTCTTTTAATATATTCATAGAGAGCCATGGTACTTGCAGTTGAACAAAGATCTCATCTACACCAGGTAAATGCACTAACAAAGAGCTGTATTCTCTGCCTTTTTGGTTTTCTTTTTTATCTTTTTCTTTTAAATGTCACACTTTTATACAGTGTATTTTAGATATAGCCATTTCTCAGTTCCTTTCTCTACCTCCTGCTTACTTCCCCAAAATATTCTCCATGCCCCCCTCAATTCATACCCAATTAATAATTCCCTCATGGATCTTGGAAGGCATTATTCACTTAGGAATAGCCAACCTACGACAATCAAAAGTCACATACTGCCCTCCAACAAAAGTGATCCTTCAGCAGCCTTTAGCTTTCCTTAGCTACTCAGCTAGATGTAAGATCTCTCCCTACTCTCTTCTGGAGTTTTTAAATTGTTTGTTCTTATGGAGACCTTATGCAGATAAACCACAGTGTTTTGAGCTCATGTTTGCAACACCAAGAGGCCACATTTTCACAGCATCTATCCACATCCTCTGATTTTTGCATTTGTTCTTCCCTTCTTCCTCATTGTTCCTGGAGTCTTGACAGATGGAGTAATACAGATATCCTATGTAGACCTGAGCATTCACAGTCACGTACACTTAGAAATATTAAGAGTTATGAATCTCTGAGTTAACCATTAGTGTACAGGTTTAAGGATGATCCCTATAGATACATATATTTAAATATTTTCTCCTCAGTTTGTAGGACTGTTTGGAAAGGATTCTGAGGCATGGAATTTTGGAGAAGGTGTATTACTAGTGGTGAAATTTGAGGTTTCAAAAGCCCTTACCATTCTGAAGTTAACTTGCTCTCATACCTTGTTCCCATTCCCCCACTTTGTGCTTGTAAGAAAAAAAAAGAAAAAAAAAGAAAAGAAAAATGTCAGTCACTGCTCTAGCATTGTGCTTGCCTGCCCCCCTGCTGCCATACTCCCCAAGAAAACAGTCATGGAAATGACCCTCTGGAAATGTGAGCAAGCTTTCATTATGGTATTTTCTCATAAAAATAAAAATGTAACCAAGATAGAGGTTGGTACCAGAAACTGAAATATTGTGGTGATAGACTGGACCATGCTGAGTTGTAGATAAATAGAGATGTTGGGATCTTCAACTAGGGATTAGAAATGCAATTAAACACAGTAGGTAGAGGTTTAATGGGCCACCCTACTGGAAGTTTGACAATGGTAGCACTGAATGTATTATGGACAATGAAGCCCCACATCAAGCTCAAGAGGTTTCCAATGGAAAGAAATTAACAACTACCTACCTAAGGCTATGTTTTAGACTGATTTTATTTGCCTAAAATAAAGACAACCTAAAGTTGACTCTGTTGTCTGTTTATTAGCAACTACTCTTACAAAGGGCTACAATGGAAAAGAGTAAGTTGAAAAGAAATAAATACAAAATTTTGCTTGTAGAATAAAATATCAATAGAAAATTTAATTTTCTAGGTCCAACTCCACACAGACCTCGAGCACAGCAGTGTGTTGAAAGTCTGAGAGTCAGACCAACAAGCAAACTTTTGAATCTGAAGGCTCATTCTGAGAGTTTCAATTTTGATGCTGAGTTTGGACTCCATCAAAAAAATCCCATCACATTACTATGTTTTTGGATTAAAGTAGATTCAAGAATCTAATATTTTTCATCATTTCTATATCATATCATTTTTTCTTTAGAAAAATATTAACTATGACCATTAATCATTTATAACTAACCCCCTTTAGATAAAACATACATTCATAAGCAATATTTCTGGAAATTGGACAGAGTTTTCTTTACTATTTCCTGCTGATTAGAGGCACTCGTAATATTTTGGGGATTTTGAGAAAATTTAGAATTATGGTTAAGTCCTAACTGAGGTATTTTGTGTGGTTGGTCCATTTTAGTCAGTAACCTTGAAACTGTTGTGGATGTTGGATCACCTGTGTCATTTTTTTTCCATCAGAATTCTTTTAGGGGGTCTTGTTCAACCAAACCATATTAACCTGGAAGGAATTCACAGTTTCTCATCTTCTGTGGAAACAAAAGCAGAACCTCTTCTCCAAAGCAACATATCCTTAGCCCCAAATTTTGAAGTCAAGATACCTTTTAAAATATCTGTATTGGTTTAGCTTAGCAGCCCCCATAATCAAATGTCTCACTATAGTTAGTTTATTAACAGTCAAAAATACAAAGAAAATATAATAGTACACATAATCCAGGGTATCTATTTTCTGTCTTTATGTGGCTTTTATGCAACTTTTATTTTTGCTTTAAAGACTTTATCTTTTAAAATCAATTGCTTCTTTTTATAATTGACTATATTCTTTTTCTATCTCTCCCAAGCTTATGTACATTTTTTTCAAACACACTGTGACCCATTTAGAGATTTTTTTTTAAAATGTCTTTATTGTGTATCTGTAATCTTTTTCTGATCATTCCTTAACTGCTAAGTGGGCATGACTAAGACCAAAGTGGCCAGTTTGGCTGCTGGCTCAACCTTGATCAACTTTCCAACATAGAAGAGGTACACAGAAGTGTCATGTTTAGTCACCCAACTCTAGAGTCAATACTGCCACCAGGTAGCATGCACCCAGTCCACAAACCTTCTTTGTCTGTTAAGTAAAAGTTAAATCCACCACACAGTGCACTGTGTAGCTTGGAGATGCCTCTCTGTACCATGACAGGAATCCACCATGCTTATCAAGGTTCATTTTGAAGTTAATCCCCAATAAACCTCTCAGGGTCCAGCTAACATTTGCCATAGCAGGGGAAAACCTGGCTAATCAGATATGAGGGTAAAGGAAATAAATCAACTCAGTATATTACCTCTGCATGTTCTTTATTTTTTGGGTGAAAGACAAAGAAAAGAGGTTATCTCTATAGTGTTTTTAGTTTTTACACACGTGGTTATAAATTACATGGGCACAAACAATGATATCAATATGCATTTCAGAATCACAAAAACTGGTAGAATTTGACAAAGCAGTACACCAGCAAAGGGTAGCACTACTCAGGAAGGATCACCAAGGGAAAATACCTGCTATTCCAAATCAAGAGATAAGGTTACTGAACGTCCCCAAATCCTGGACTTACCACATGCCCAGATGTGTTTGTCAATAAGGACACTTTCTTCCTATCTTTTCTAAATTCCTATGGGCTCTGTTAGCAAAGATGATTGTAGAGGATTTACTTTATGTAAATTTGGCTATTGGAACAAAGAGTGGATATTAATGCTCTGAGGCAGCATCACATGGGGGATGTGGGAAGGTCAGTTCATTGCCTGTGCAGGAGAGAAAAATTACACTGCTGAGACATTTCCAGAATGAGTCCCATTTTGAATGGAGAAATGTCATGATTTCTCAAGATTTTCATGGAATTGACAGTGTCTTATCCAAAAGACAAACATTCCTCCAGCTCTGCTAAACAGGTTCTCCATACGGAGTGTACAAATACACTTTCCATGGATCTGTTGTTTGGTTTATGAGCTCCACATTTACTGTATATTACTTGTGGACTCACCATGCATGCTGTATTCAAGCCTGAGTGCTTCAGTGTCTCTACCAAGACCCCACATGAAGACACAATTATGAAGCTGTTTTTGGCTCTATTTATGTGTTCTAAAACCTTTGTTTTTAGCTTTCTCAGGTGTTATGTGGAAATTTGTGTCCCATCTCGGATGCCAAATATACCCATAGGCTTTTCTGCATCCTGCCTTGTCTTGCAATGCTTATAAAATAAACAATCAGAGTCTTAATATTAACCATAATTGTTTGGTCAATGATCTAAGCTTATTATTAGCTAGTTCTTACATGTAAATTAATCCATTTTTATTCATCTGTGTACCACCATGTGCCCCATGGTTTACCAGTAATGCTCTGGCATCTTATTCCTCCATTGGATGCTGGCATCTCTTTTGACTCCACCTTCTTCCTCCCTGTATTCAGTTTGGCTTCTCAACCTCGATGTATTCTGCCCTGCTTTAGGCTAAAGCAGCTTTATTCACCAACCAAGAAAAATAGCACATATTTATATCATTAGGAAGATTGGGAAACACTACTTTAACCAGTGAGATCTTTAGAGGTTTATTAGTCACACTTATCATGCAATTGAACATGCTCAGATTTTTTGTCATTATTTTCTAAATAACTCAATAAAACATCTACCTATCTGATATTTATATTAAATTATTTATGATAAGTCTCTTAGGGTTTTATTGCTGTGAAGAGATACCATGACCATGGTGACACTTACAAAGAGAAACATTTAATTGGGGCTGGTTTACAGTTCAGAAGTTTAATCTATTATCATCACAGCAGCATACAGGCAGACATGGTGCTGGAGAAAGAGTGGAGAGTTCTTCATCTTGATTCATGGGCAGCAGCATATGACTGTGTGCCACACTGGGTGTAGCTTAAGCATGTAAGGCCTCCACATTTGCCTCAACAGTGACGACACACTTCCTCCAAGACCACATCTACTCCAATAGGACCATAACTTTGCCCAAGCATTTCAAACACATGAGTTTATAGTGGCCATTCCTGTTTACACCTCCATAATAAGTAAACTAAAAAGGATAGAAACAGAGCTGTGGTACAACATTTGTCTATATACATGGCTATAGGTTTGACCCTTAGTATCACAAGCAATAAGTCACTAGAAGTTGTTTTATGCCCTTGTATTCTTTTGGTCTGTGACCAATCTTTCTGCAGTTTCTTTGTCCCTTTAATAGTTACAATAGGAGATTAATGTCATGGAGCAGGCCTTAGAATAACCCAGAAAATGGTTGGCTATTCCAATGATGTTCATGACAAAATAATTAGCACCAAGGTACAAATCATGCCAGGACAGTCATTGATATACCTTACATGGCATCATAGATCATATTGAAGCTTATCTTTCTCCTCTAATAGATAGCACTTTCCATCACCATGAACACTAACCAGTAATGATGAAGCTTCCAAGTGATTTATCAGATTGATTTTTTTATGTTCTATGTCTCAAGTAAGGTCTTCAGCAGTGGGATATTAGCATAAAGTTCTTGCAGGTAATAGAGAGCATTGGCAACAGCCTGCGATAACTTGGGGGTTTATTTGACTCAATTGGCCAACAATTAATAGGCACCAAATTGAAATTGAAATAGAGGGCTGGAGAGATGGCTCAGAGGTTAAGAGCACTGACTGCTCTTCCAGAGGTCCTGAGTTCAATTCCCAGCAACCACATGGTAGCTCACAGCCATCTGTAATGAGATCTGGTGCCCTCTTCTGGCCAGCAAGCATACAGACAGACAGAACACTGTATACATAATAAATAAATAAATAAATAAATAAATAAATAAATAAATAAATATTTTTTTTAAAAAAAAAAGAAATTGAAATAGAAATTCAAGGTGTTTCAGAATGACAGAAACCATCACAGGAATGAATCCACCTTTGCTATAGAAGAAGAGTTGCCATGCTTTTGCCAAACTTTATAGTGTCACAAGATAGAATCTTGGTTGTCTGTCAGAACTAGTTGATAAGAACCGATGGGTGAAAACATCACCTATCTTGGTTGGAAGATATAGAAAAAATAAGGTGAAAGGTTCCTCCATGCTGACTAGCTTTCATAGTGATGTAGGAGGGTCTTCTACCTATCTGTTGCTTTCATTGGTTAATTAATAAAGAAAAATGCTTGGCCTGATAGGTCAGAACATAGGTAGGTGGGGAAGACAGAACAGAATGCTGGGAGGAAGAAAGCAGAATCAGACAGATGCCATGCTTCTCATACCCAAGATGGACAGTGGTTAGACTCATGCCGGTAAGCCACAGCCAAGTGGCGATACACATTAATAGAAATGGGTTAATCAAGATGTGATAGTTAGCTAGTAAGAGGATAGAACTAATGGATCAGGCAGTGTTTAAATGAGTACAATTTGTGTGTTGTTATTTCGGGTGAAAAGCTAGCTGTACAGAAGCCAGGTGGGACGAAAAGCAGGCCCGCTCGCCTCATCACTACACATAGTGCCAGAGGATACTACACAAGCAACTGGAGGAGAAAAGTTTTCAGTAGGCTTACCTAGCTGTGAAACTCTTAGGCTAGATATGTCCTCTTTGCTCCAGTGACAAACTGTTATGGGAGCAACTATCTACTCTCTGATTACATTTGAGTCCTGCTCCACAGAAGAGAATGCATTCATGGTTCCATAAACTTGGTCAGAAGTATATTCTTGGAGAAGTCATAAGCCCTGGAGGGGGGAGCTCAATACTACTGTTTAGTAAAATTGACATAGCATCAAAATCCTTTCTAAATATCTATATTGATACCTAATTACAAATCCTACTGTCAGCCTTAATTAAAAAAAAAATGTTTGCTTTGCAGTGAACAAATGTAAATGCAGAGACTTAGTGTTTCATAGGGTGCTGAGAATATGTAATGTTTGAGTACTCAGCCTTAAATAAGATGTTTCTATGACCTCCTCTGAGCTTAGGGAACTGTGGAAGATGGGAAGAGAGATTATAAGATTAGGAGAGGAGCTGCACAATGCCACCTCTGGGTGGAACACCATCTTTGCATTTGAACTCACAACAGCTGTAGTTCCTTAACTAAACCTTTACAAGATTGAACCTGTCATCAGTCAGTATGTCTGTAGACATGCCTCCACCCTTATCTTCACTAGTTAAACTATTGATTACTGAAAGACTTTGGGAAGGATGAGTGATTGTCTTCAGTTGTGTGCCCACTGGTGTACCCACTAAGAACCAATGGACAATTCCAACTCCCAGTCACACAGAAGGCTCTGTTTAAACTCAGATGGTCACAAAACGAAAATATACAATTATGGGAAAGAGATTTGTAGTGGGGGCAGAATGAAAAGATAGGAAGTAAGAATAATCAGAATACATTCTATACATCTATAAAATATCAAAGAATAAATTTAATTAATAAAAGACAGGACCTAGAATTTTCTCAAATGGGAGGCATTCATTCCAAAGATATTAAATATCTCCTTTCTTAAAGCTGAGACAACAAAACACACACACACACACACACACACACACACACACCTACAGTTTAAGAGTGTAGAATATTTTCTGCTATACAAAAAGGATTGCAAGTTCAAGAGAAGTCTAGCCCATATATACCAATATAACAAAACCTAGGCTTAAGAAAGCAATAAACCAAAAAAAAAAAAAAAAAAAACAGGAAAAAAGGAATATTCAATTTAAGGAAT